>NW_009929998.1:11695-27119 GCF_000696875.1 Nestor notabilis | reverse complement strand
GCTGAATTGTCTGGTAGTGCTTATTTCCAAACTGTCACATCTTGCACCCATCCAAGAGTACTAGAAAGAAATAAATGGTGCATAAATTGGGGAACAAAGCTCAGGAAGGCAAAACTGTCAAAACTATCCTACTTTGGTACCCATGTGATGACTGACTGGCATTGCACGTTACTTGCTGTTGACGTGGGGCCTATGCTGGTGGCCAGCATGGTTGCCTTCAGACCAGCTGTAGCATCAGCAGAGCATCTGTCTTTCAAGCAGGACAGGCTCCTTCCAGAGATGGTATATGATGTTGTATATACCACTTGTGAAAAAGATCCCCAAGTGTTTCTCTGAATGAGTCACTGGAACATCCAGGCTGGGCAAGGCTGCAGGGCTTTGAACACCCTTTGTACCTCCAGTTGAGATACCAGGTCTTTGTCCTTATTGCATTGCTGCAGGGTAACAGCAGAGGAAAGACATATTTTCCTGATTTTCTTTTTTCTCTGAAGTATTCCAGACACGAGTCACTTGAAATGGGTCATCTGAATCCAGGTTAGTCACCTCCAGTTAGACATTATTGCTCATCAACAATAACCTGCTATTGCATGGAGCACCCGCAGGTGCAGGAGTCTGTGGTTCTGCTGGGGCGGGATGTGGAGATGACCAGAAGGAGGTGGGTGAGTGGGGACCACCAGCATCTGGCAGCGTTGGGGTGTGAGAATAGACTTAAGCAGAGTCCTGGGCCAGAGGTGTGTTGTAGGTGTTTGGGGAAGAGCTGCTTGGTTGGGCTGCGCAGGAGGAGGCCAGGGTTTGGAGGGTGTGATGTGATGTGATGATGCTTCCTTCTTTGCGTGCTGGCAGCTGGGCACACAGCTCAGGCTCGCAGGTAATCCTGCTCATACCTGATGGCTGATGCTGTTCAAGCATGGACCTGTTGGAGGAGGCAACAAAGATGCTCCAGGGGCTGGAGAACCTCTGCTCTGGAGACAGGCTGAGAGAGCCAGGCTTGTTCAGCCTGGAGAAGAGAAGGCTTCAGGTAGATCTTAGAGCAGCTTCCAGTGCCTGAGGGGGCTACAAGAAGCTTGAAGAGGGACTTTTTACAAGGGCTTTTAGGGACAGGACAAAGGGGAATGGCTTTAACCTGACAGAGGGGAGATTCAGATTAGACATTAGGAAGAAATTCTTCACTATGAGGGTGCTGAGGCGCTGGCACAGGGTGCCCAGAGAAGCTGTGGCTGCCCCATCCCTGACAGTGTTCAAGGCCAGGTTGGACACGGGCTTTGGAGCAACCTGCTCTAGTGGAAGGTGTCCCTTCTTATGGCAGGGGGTTGGAACTGGGTGAACTTTAAGGTCCCTTCCAACCCAAACCCAGATCATTCTGTGGTTCTATGCAAAACAGAACCTGTTCCCTATAACACCCTACACTGTTGTGGTTTACATAAGGAAACTGTAGATAACCAGTTAAATAAAGTGTCTGTGTGTTCAGTTCTTCAGCTGCTAACAGCAGAGCTGTGCTCCTTTGCAGCAGGGCTGGATTTGGCTCACTGAGCTTGTCTGGAGTTTCGGAAAGCTGTGGGCTGTCTGCAGATTGGGAAGGAGAGGGGAGAGAGGTGAAAGCTCGTCAGGGCTCCCTTGGGGGAGATGAATTAGTTAATGACTATGCTGTGCTTTGAAAATGCAAATGCTGTGTCAGAGCAAAGTCTGATTATAATAATCAATCTTCCTTTTGAGAGGGTGCTGGAGATGGGAAGAGCAATGAGACTGGCACTGAATTTTTAGATCTGACTTTCTCTGCTGTCATTAAGGAAACCTGCCATCACCCAAGAGGTCAGCAGAGCCAGGGAAAGGCAAAAGGGGAATTTGGGAGGAATCATCCTTGCAAGCACCAGTGGCTCCTTTACAGGCTGAAGTGAATTTTGTAATTCTACTCCTTATGATTGTCCTGCTTGGAAAGGGAGGGGCTGGCACCTGCTCCTGTATGTGAGCTACCCCTGCTAATAGGAAAGATAGAAACTGCCTCCTAAGCAGGATCCTCTGGGAATGGGAGGGAGAGGAGGGTGGCTGCTGCAGCTGTCCAGCGGTGACAGCTCCTTCTCCCTTGGCACTCTATGCGTTGGTAGCGAGCGTTCCTGGTAATTACGCCTCTTCATTTAGGAGAGCGAGGGGGAGAAAGGAATATAAATTTGTGTATTAACTTTAGAGATTGGAAGCAGGGCAAAGCGAACCTTCTCTCTGGGAGATTGTTTTTGGAAATGAAATAGAATGACATTCAGTATAAACTTGAAAAATTGCTCTCTTTTTACTGCAACAGGAGGAGAAGAACCACAGGCCAGACTGTATTGAGAGAGGCAGAAGTCAGCATATGTCCGTTTCCCAGTTTGTCTGTATCTACAAGAATATATACATATGCATGAGTACATTTTTAGGAAGCTGTTTGCTGGAAGGTTGCCCTCTCTTCTTGGTGATAAAAGCACACCAAGTTTGTTAGATTGGCAACTGTGATCCAGCTAGGCTTTGTCTTTAAAAGTAACCAAGTGGGAAATAGGTAGTTTTAAACCTCTTTTTATTGGATATCTGATTTTCTTTGGCTTTATTGCTTTTGTTTCACAATGACATCAAGGATTCATTTTCCCAAGGAAATGTACCAACTAATCCTGGTCTGCTTAGCCTGTTTCTGAATGGCAGATAGTATTTTGTTTTGCAAGTATTGTCCTATTTCTTTGAAGAAGAGTGAAGTTCACTAAAAAATCTGGTGAGGTTTAGATCACCCCCTGTGTGCTTCTCTGCAGATGTTTTAGGGAAACAGCCCTTCAGAGTCTTATGGGGCTGGGCATCCTGAGGAGGAGATAACTGCTTGTGCTGAGCAGAATGATCTGTGGCAGTGCTCAGCACAGTGTCTTACACCCTTGTAGTGTTGCTGGACATCCAGATTACACCCACTGGTGTTCATGTATGTTTAATTTCTGTCCTAACGCCAGATTTATAAGCTTATAGATAACAGGAGATCACCAGGCTTGCCATGCTGCTCTGTGGGAAGAAGTAAGATCCTTAGTCACTGCCACGTCCTTTGGAGAGAAGCACAAGTAGCATTACTGGAATAACTGGTGTATCCAAGCTCCTGGGGAACCGTAGTTTGCCTGTTTTCAAACCTCAGCATATGGGTCATACTCAGGGTCCCATTTCTCCGTTCTTGTCTATTTTAGTGCACACTCTTCCTTTCCAAGTCTGCTTGGTTTTCATCCATTTAAATATTTATGTATTTAAATAGCTTCTGGAATTGTGTTGAGACTTGTAGTCAAACACAACCTCTCAATTCACCTTTCCATGCGGGCTCCGCGCAATTCAGTTCCTATTTATCTCTGCCTTTTAAAATCAGCTCTTTTGCCGAGGAAGGCCTTTCAAAGGATGTTGCATCAGCCCATTGTTAAATAAACCTTTAGACATTTATAATGGATTCAGCATTTCCTGCTTTTCACAGTTCCAAGAATGCTGAATGACGTGCAGACACACTTCATCAGGGTAAGATTGCTGTATCAGCCCCTCACTAAAATGCACTCATTATTCAAATAATAACTCTATGTCTCCAGCATGTGTTCTGTGAAATGTGTGTACATGATGTGGGCGAATAAACCAGCCCCTTTCTTTTCAACATGCGATTCCTATGAAATGCTTCAGATTTTGAGTCCTTTCCTACCCAAAATGAGGCACCTGGACAGAGATTTGGTCATGATTTTGGGCAGGGTGCGATAATATTCAGTAGTTTATAAATGTGGTTTTCAAGGGGGACTGATTTGATGTAGAAGTTCAAGTCCTGTGGTAAGTCTCATCCTGAAGATGGGATGTAGGCAGTAGGATGCTTTGGAAAGGTTTGTCTTCACCAGTGCTGAAGCCTCCTGGAATCAAGCATGAGGAACACCAAGTCTATGGCATTGCGGAGGCTTGTTTTGGAGGGGACAAATATGGGTCAGAAATGACAAATGCCAGAAATACACCAAGAAAACCAGCTCTCTGAAGTAAAGTTCTGTTTCTTCAAGCTGTCAGGAGATGAATCCATAATTTTATGTTTCTCCTGTCATCTCATATATCTTTAAATAATTCCTCCAGAAGAGAGAACCAGCAAGGAACATATTTCTTCCACTGCTGTGGGTGTTTGCTATGTCATTAACACTTGGAGGAGAACCACCATCTCGCAATCCTGTCCAGGCACGTTTAAAAATAAGGCTGAAACAAGAAGGATATTTCATTTAATAAAACCCTAGATGAAAATCCATCCATGTTCTTCCTTCCTTGCTTTCTTGGTTGGTAAATAATGATGACAGTACTTCTTTTGGAAAAAGCACTTGCATTTCATCTTTCGAGGCACTTGCATATTTGTGGAAATGGACATTCTAAAATTATTCTATATACTTACTGGATGTGTCCTGATCACTTGCTATGGAGAGCAATAAAGCTGGACTGAAATTCGTGCTTATGAGCTGAAAGAGGGATAAACAGGATCATTTTACGTTGAGAGCAAGAGGCTCCATTATAGTCTGAAAACATCACATGGTCAACTTGTTAAGTACCTGCTTATGTGTTTTATTCCCATGTCATGGCCTCTGACATTACTCATTATTCTCCCTTTTCTATTGTCATAAAAGCCTTGGATAACTTAAAAATAGTATTAAAAATAATAGCCTGCTTTCTTTGCAAGTTGCTGAAGTGTTCTGTACAGTGGGGATATTGCTGGAGGTCTGATCCTGTGTCATATTACCCCTGAAGCTCCTGCTCCTTAGGTCCCTAATGTGCTGTTTTCAGGATAAGAGATGCAGTGCTGTATTTTGGGACAATGTTCCCTCTCTGCCCTCAATACTAGTTGAATAAGTTAAAAACATAGAAGAGAGGTAAAGGAGCCAAGCTTGACCTTGGTTGTTTGGTACTGAATGGGGGAATACAGCAGTGAGCTGTAATTTGAGCAGCCCTTTCCCCCTCTCTGCTGGGTAAATGGCTTCTGGTTTAATGTATTCAAAGTGATGAAAGTTTAACTCAACCAGTTATATCAAATTATTGATAGCAATTGGAAGAGTTTAGGCAGCAATACTGAGTTAGTCTAAAAAGCAGAAGAAACCTCCTGAAAGTGAGGTGAACCTCTCTGGTGAACCAGAGAGGCTAGGACTGGAAATTAATTGAGGAAAAGCGATGTGATGGGAATTAGGCAGAGGAAACAGCAAGAGGAGGTTGGCTTTTCCTCTCCTTATCCCTTCTTGAGGACAAGTGAATGGGAAAGGGCAAACTTTGCAGCTTCAGTGGGTCATTTTGTGCTTATCACCCAGTCTGAGAGGCTGTGTCAAAGGGAATGGTCCGGGTAACCTCCTCACCTCTTAGGCTTTCACATAGTGCTGAAGATGATGTAGAACATGGGTTTGTTTTTCTCCGCTTCCTGCCTTCCAGTTGTTTATTTTCCTCTTTCAGTTCTGCTGCTGCTTTTTGTTTTCTCTGCTTTCTATCTTGGCCACATCATGCACAGATATAAGTGGAGGAGCAGCTAGAGGAGCCGGCAGTGACAATGTCTGATGCAGTGTTATGCTGGTATGAGTGTGCCAGCTCTGACCAGAGGCTGGTGAGATCCTGTTCTGCAGGCAAAACTAGGAATAAGGGGAAGGTTTTATCAATGGATTCCTTATTTTTTGCTCTTAATTCTTGTTTCATGAAAGACCCTGGAAGAGACATAAAGAACATTTTTAGTACCTTCTCTGAGATTGGCAGTGAGGGATTTTTCCCTCACTGAAACTAGCAGTTAAAGGAAATAGCATATTAATGAAGTATTTAATATCTTAATAGTTTTACTGTTTTATTTTCCATAAGCAATTAGTGAAGTTCTAATGATAATAATTTGCTGTGGCCCAAAGTGGTGCCTTGGCCTGAACTCGGAACTCTCCAGTAGTTTTAATCCTAATTCTGTGAAGCAGGTCCATGTCAGCATGTAACTGCTTAAGCCAGTTTCATCTGTAAAGATCTTGCTGTGCTCTCCTCTCCCTTCTCATCTCAGGCACATCAGATTTTCAAGTCCAGGTGGTTTTGCTGCTTGAAAACTGGGAGGACACAGAAATGACATAAAATACCCTTATAGTCCCTGTGCCCTTCCCTCCTCATTCTCCTTCAACAGCTCACTCTTAGAAACCCAGGAGAATCTCATCACAACACTACTGAGCATACCTGGCACTGATTTGTCACCACTGGATATCAGGCGAGACCTGCACTGATGTTTTTCAAGGAAGCACTCACTTGAGCAGGCATTCATTCCCTCTCCTGTCTCCGTTTCCCACTGCACGCTCTGTTTTTTCCTCTCTATGCAGCCATCACCAGAGACCCCAGATCACACCACGAGATGACTCGCCCATCCCCTCTGTCCCCCCTTTTCCTCTAAGAAGGTGGCTGTGATTTATCTCCTCATGTCGGTGAGCAGGTGGCACTTGGACTCAAGGCTGAGCCTGCTTAGCCAGTGATAAATAGCACACTTACCAGCCCTTCCATCTTCCAAAGCTGTCCACATGCAGTCGAGAAAAGCAGCACAAAACTCTTAACAGCAAACACATCCAGGCTTCAGCAGGCATGGGAAATGGGAGGTAGAATGAGTGTTTTCCTGCTAGAAATAGGTTGGAATTGAAGCCTGCTCCTGGTCCCAGTACCTTTTATTTACATTCCTGGAATTATCTGGCCCGCTTGCTTTATCCCCAGCCATCTGTGATGGGCTGAGCTGGGAGAGATAAGCTCGGTAATCAGAAAATTGAGGGAAGCATTTCTGGCTGTGATAATCTTATCAGGCAGCTAATATACATTAACATTTGTACAGCCTGACAGTGCAGGTGGGCCTTTGCTTATTTTTGCTTTCTGGATACCTTTTGATGGGCAGGAGGAGAATGCAGGGCTTTGGGGTGCCAGGGGGAAATTTAGCTAAAACCTCTTTTCTGCCCTCTCTCTTCAGCTCTGTCCCTAAGGTACGAGAAAGGGGAGGGAGAATAATCCAACCATCCCTTTCCTGCCCTTTCCTTCTAACACCTCTGCCATGCTCTGCCTGTCTGTTCTGCTAAGCATGGAAGGGCAAAGAGGCAATATGTCAAAATCTCAGTTCTGGCTGAGCAGGATGACTGCACGTGTCAATATGCAACTTTTCCATGTAAAACTGGGCAGTTTGTGCTAGCTTTCTGTCTCTGCAAGAAATTTGCCATTGCAGTGTGATTTTGCTCTCCAACTCTAATCCGTGCTGTGGAAGGGAATGGTGTATTAATGGATTATTTCCCTGATGCTGAGCACTGAGCTCTCTGTGGTCACAAGTTTTGCATCTGTAATTGCTTATTGCTTTCCTCCTGAGTGAAAAATATAGTTTCTGTCAATAGTTTTATTAGGGGAATTGGTTGCCAGGTGCTAGAAGACAGATGACAAAAGGCAATCCGGAATCTCAAGGATGAGCGTAAGGAGGTCTAAACTGGGAGAAGGTGCTGGAACAGAAGTTTGTGTATCCTCTGGGTAGTTCATCTCTGCTTACACTTCATAATAACTCATATTCTGAGGGGTTTAGAAACAAGTAACATATATCAATCCAGGCATTGTCTTGGTAGCTGGATTAGGGACACAGATTCTCATAAATCAGGGAGCCTGGGAATGGTAGAGTTTGGGTAAGAAGTTTTCATGTCTGCAGAGTTTTGAAGTACTTTCTTGTGAGTTCCTTCCCAAACAAGGCCAGAGGCAGAAAGCATTCTTAATTGTTTGTTTGTTCCACAAGAGCTACCTGAGCAACTAGAGCTAGAAGTGTATATTGGAAAGTGCTGGAAATACTCCCCAGCCTTTTTGGTTTCAGTGTATGTGTCTCCAGGTTGTCTTGGACAAGACAGAATAATCCTGTGGTTCATTTTTTCTGGGGAGGAACTGAAACTAAATGAGGTTGAACTGTCAATACTGAATCTCAGGTAGCAGCAAGCTCCTAATACCACACAGATAATTCTCTGCATCCCATTATCCATGGGGGACATGTAGGGGAAATATCTGGAAGAGAAGCAGGAGCTTTGCTTAGAAACAATCAGTTTCAGTGCCTAATTTGCCTTGGAGAAGATGTTGGGAAAAGGGAAAGGGGAAGGAAGCAGGGTTAAGTGAGGTCTTGACATTCAACACGTGGAGGTGCTGTGCTTCACATCTGTATCCTGGGAAAGGTCTGATCTGTGCAGAATATGTTCTCCTCCTCCCCTTGCTGTTTGTGTGTGTCTCTTATTAGTAGCAGAGGAACTAATGCCTTTTCTCTTCTGCAGCTGGAGGCGGAGATGAAGGTCCTGAAGTCTCAAGAGTGCACAACAGAGCAAAGTACCATCATTATCAAGGAGGAGATTGACACACTCAGGTAGGCAAAGCAAGGAGAAGACTCAGAAGATTCTGTGGTTTTCAGTGGAGCTAATGAGAAGGAAAATGCCCCCAGGCATAGTTTCACTGCTTGCTTTGGTTATTGCCATCTCCTGGTAGAGCACCAGGTACTACATGTCACAGTCAGAACATACTGTCCTTGCATGTCTGAAATAGGGTGGTTTTTTCCCAGGCACACTTTTTACTTTCCCGACAGCTTTTATGGACATGAGAAATCCATGAAATATTAACAGAAAGCCTCAGCCCCTGATCTCTCCTGCATTTAGATACTTTGTCAGCTTTTCTATCTTCTGGGAAGCTGCAGGCTCTTTTCTTTCAATGTTTGGGGTCTCTTGCTCTCAGTTAATTCATAAGGCTGGCTCGTGCATCACTATTCCCACTGTTGACTGTCTTTCTTGTGGAAACAGTATTGCTGTTTGTTTCTTATTTTGACCAAATCTTGACTGTAAATACAGGATCTGTTGGCATGTGTGTGAAGAGACTTAGAATCCAGCTTTTGTAATACTGATGTGCATGTAGCACTGGAGATAAAAGAGGGATGTTTCCCCTTGTGCATTGCTGTAGCTGGCAGAGGGGTACCTGTTGTGATTCAGTGAAAGAGAAGTTACAAAACAGCATTTCAGCAGAGGATACATGAGCATTTACAAAAGCTACAGTGAAGCTAGACAACCTTCCCATGTATTTATTAAAGCATTTGCAGCTTCCATTCCAAAGCAGGTGACACAGTAAATACTGAGCACAGAAAAGTTCATCTGTTTCTGAATGTTTAATAAAGTTCCTTTTATTTAAGTTGAGCAAATCAGATCTTGACAGGTTGAGTTTTTTATTCTCAGCTGATGTAAGACTTTGGCTGGAGTTTCACTTCTTAATTCTTTTGTATTTTCAGCTCCATCACTGTAAAGCTTTACTGCCTCATAGGACTGAAAGCAAGAGTTTGCAGCAAGCAGAATCTTACAGAAGGCAGAAGTTACCAGCCTGTGCATTATGACTTTGCTCCTGTGCTTTGCCTCTGGAACTGTTTTATGGCTTAGAAAGCCCAGTTCTGTAGCAGAGGGGAGGTGTTTGATAATAACACATGTTCAGCTAAGCTATTCCAATACATTTTAGGGCTGCACACCTCATCTTCAGGACTCCTGTAGTTTCCCTCAAGGTGGTCTAATGGTTCTGGAGACCCAAGGCATACATCTCCCTTTTTTATTCTGTCATATGTATGAGTTCTGGGAAAGGATAGCATGCTGTGGCTTCCCTTTTTCAGGGAGATAAACCTGTCTCCATCTGCTTTTGGGGATGTTCGTTTGGCCTGAGCTCATCCAGGTCTTTCCTTTGCTAAGGCACACTAGACCCTCTGAAACCTGATGTTTATACTGCTGCAGAAGCATTCAGCACCTCCTCAGCACCATTAAACCCGTCACTCCTGATTAAATACTGTGCCTCCGTATCAGTAAAGCCAGCATCCTGTTTGCTGTCTTCTGGGAGCTGAAGGTTTTCAGAGTATTTCTCCTGTACCTCCTCAGTCTCTCCCTCCCTCCCTGGGTTGGGCTGAGCTGCAGCACCCTTTCATGTAGGAGGCGTTCAGTCTCTTTTATTTTCACCTCCAAGACTCATTATTTGCTGTTTATCTCCACTGAACAGCACTTGCCATCTATTAACTGAGCAGCTCCAGGGACAGCGTGTGGAGGGGGAAACAGCTGGATTGCCACATAGTCCAGGACCACTCTGTATTGTGGAAGTCTCTTGACAGTGGGGATAGAGATGTCTGGCTTTGCCCTGAATTAAAATGTGTTTCCTGGGCAGGGGGAAGTGGAGCTCCCAAGTATGTCCTTGTTATGGGATTGTGGTGTTTGGTTCTGCTCAAAGGTAGCCCTGAACTCCCTTAGATAATGTTTTTCTCTCTTCATTTTCAGAGAATTTCTTTGACTACTAATCCTCTCCTTTCATGAAATCATGTCAAACCTTTCACACAAAAAGCCATTGATGGTGCAAAGCTACATTCCAGTGATGAGCTGTGCACTGAAAGCTCTTTCAGCAAAGAAGCTAAGCTGCTGCAGTTGTTTCATGGTGATATTTTGCTTTTCTTCTCTTCCTTATTTCAGTACCATGCTCCTGAGGATGGTGCTGAATGTGGATGCACAGGGGCCACAGTCCCAGGATCTAATTCCAGGCTGTTTTTTCTGTCACTTTTTACTGAACCACTTTCTGTTGTTATGGCTGATTTAAATATTTGTCCCAGGCCCTGATGCTAGTCGGTGAGCTACAAAGCTGTTCCAAAAGCATGGATTTCTTTGGTTTTAATCACCCTTTTCATTGCTCAGCTCTAACACTAAATGACTTGGTGCAAGGTGTTCTCTTTGTGCTGCAGAACTGGTAAACCAGTCGCTGCTCTTTTCCCCTTACTGTTTGCTACTATTAGTGCTTCAGGTGTCAAGAATTCCATTCAGCTTTGCAGAATCAACTGCATAAAGATTTTTTTCTTATGCTTCTGGACTGAAGCAGTCAGAGGCTATGGTTGAGTCTTATTGTGTGTTTTCTGGCATTTTCTGTGTGTTGGACAAAATAACCAGGGCCAAGTTCTTTCTTTACAGAAGCTCCTTCTCAAAGGAGCACAAGATAAGTCACTATCTTCCCTCAGGCTTTTGGGCTTCAGGAATAATGTGCTGTGGTCCACACCAGAACACTCCTCAGGGCTCAGCTGGATGTGTCCTGTTTGTATAACAGAGGCGAATTGGGAAGCTGTGATGAAAGAACAGAAGGGGTTTGGAGGAGAATAGAGATTAGTATGGAAAGGGATTAGGTCTGTTGTGCTCGTCCTGCCATGTCTTTGTGGGCCTCAATGGGACTGGTTTACTCAGTTTTACATAGCTGCTAAGGAGGAATGAGCTACACCAGCTCCAGTATTACTACTTCCTTCTACAGACCACTGCCAGGAATTAATTCTGGCAGAAAGCAGGGAAGAATGCAACCTTGAAATTGGAAAGTGGGCAAAGAAATGCCACAGTTTATGAGGGAGTTATTTCCATTTCCGTAGCTTATTGTGGTCTTCAAAATCCCATTAACCTACAGTATGATGCTTCTGCTGTTCCGGACTGAGCCCAGCCTTTCCAGTTGGCTGCTGTCATGAAGGAATATGAAAAAGAGGGGAAAACCAGCAGAAGCCAGTGAGGGCATTCAGCAGAGCAGGAATGGTCTAGGAGCCTCCAGGCATTTCCACATACACCCCTTGGGTTAGAAGCTAACTTCTGAAAACAAAAGCAGGAGAGACATAAAGGTGGAAAAAAATCCATATTAATCCTTTGAATTTGTATTCACCTCCTGTGAGTGAATGAGAGCTTTTAAAAACACATCTTTTGTCTCATTTTTCTTTAGTATGGAAAGTAAATTTTCAGCGAGAGACTTGAAAGACTTTATCAGTTTTTCCTCCTTCTCTTGAGAACAAAGTGCTCTCTCATCAGACCTTTTATAGCTTTAAATGTGAAACTCTCTCCCTAGCATCATCGTTTCTGAAGAGACAATAAAAGCTGGTGCTAATGCTGTCATTTCTCACACTTCTTGCTGCTCCCTCTGAAATCAGATTTGTTTATATTCTGCAGATCTTAGGAAGAGAAAAAGTGGTTGAACTGTTGAGTTCATGCACTGTGGGGTATAGCAAAGCAGAGAGCATTTCGGCATTAGCACCTTTTAGAGGAAAGGTGATAACTGTGCAGTAACTCGTTATTTCAGAACCTATAAATAAAAGTAATATATTTAAGAGGAACTTCACTAAGGACTTAAGTGGCAAGAGCTGAAGGACCTTTTCAGCTGGAACAAATCTGAACTTCTTTCTGCTGTCAAACTGCAACCCCAGTAAATCCTAAATGTTTTCTGTGGATTTAGTAACTGCGGAGAGTTCCAGTAATTCAAAAGAAATTCATGTCCTTGCCAATGCCCATTAGTCACACTTGCTGGAATTCTGTCTGCTTTGCTTCTAACACCATCTCAATGCCATCTGGATCCCTTAATAGCGTCTTCCCAACACACACATTTTCTGCCCCATTCACTAGTTTCCTGTTCACCAATAGCTTTTTCCACATGGCCATGTCCTCTTTGCAGATGGGGTCCCTGTGAGACATGTCCTCATGGGTGATACCCACACTGCTCTACAGGCCACCACAGAACACACATCTGAGAACATTAAAAACCAATAAGAGATAACAAAAGGAAGTCATGGCAGGGAATTGTCACTGGTTAACTGCACCAAATAGCTCTGGAGTGAGAGACATTTTGGGATAGTACCTAGTTGCTGTTGAAATCAGATTCCCTCCTCCTTCCTTTCCGAAGTAGGAGCAGCCTTTCTGTCAAGCAGCCCTTGCCCACCATCTAAATGCTTTTTGGATAGACTAAACACACACAGTGGGATGTCTCCTGATTCTCACAAGTGTCATTTCAGGAGACCGGAGGCTGTAGGGTTTTTTCCTCTTGTTCCCTCTTCTGATTTGGGACAGTAACACATCCAATGGAGGCAATCTAAAGTTCAGTTTTTAAAGTGGGAAGATCCATGGGTCTGAGCAAACACCAGTGAATCTCTCTTTTTGCACTAGATTTGGTCTTGTGAAAGGCCATGGAGATGGCTTGAATTTATGTTGTGCTTGTGGCGCCTTCAACTCTGGTTAAGCTGGCTGCATCTGATGCAGGAAAAGTCTTCCAGAAATGCAAAGAGATCTTTTCCAGAGTTTAAATATTTTCATGTTTTCCAACTCCTGTATGGAGAAGTTGGTAAATTTTCCAGGAATTAACCCAAATTGTTTTTCCCGGTATGACAACCCTTAAGAATGGTGTCAGTATTTCAGAAAGTTCCTTCCTGCTTTTAAAATGGGTACCAGCATCAATTCTGGACCAAACGTTAAGTTGGTAGACCATAGAGTCATGGATTGTGTTGAGTCGGAAGGGACCTTAAAGCTCATCCAGCTCCAACCCCTGCTGTGGGCAGGGACACCTTCCACTAGAGCAGGTTGCTCCAAGCCCCTGTGTCCAACCTGGCCTTGAACACTGCCAGGGATGGGGCAGCCACAGCTTCTCTGGGCACCCTGTGCCAGCGCCTCAGCACCCTGACAGGGAAGAACTTCTTCCTTATATCTGTACCCAAACGTTTCTGTACTCGGCTCTTTGTGGTTCTCACATGCATTTATCTGGGATTGTTGTCCCTACCTGAAAGCAACTCCCAAATGTCACAAGTTGAGGCATGCAAATTGGTGATAAAATAGTATCACACATCTTGTGCATATGTCCCTGGACAGAGAGAGAGCATGAGGTGCATGCAGACTACAGCTGCCTTTGTGGATGCTGGTGCATCCAAAGCAATGCACAGTTGGCTTTGTACCTGAATTTATGTAAATGAAAAGATCCAAGTGCCAAGTAAGTAAATATTTTTCAATATTTGACTACTGTATCTTAACCACCAGCTGCAAATGCTTTGCTGTGTTTATATATAGATAGGATTTCCCTTGCTTCCCTCTCTTTGCCATTGGGAAGAGTTCCCCAGGGCTGGAGAGCAAAGCTGGAATAGCACAAACTGTTTGCTAATGGTTCTTAATGCTTTCCCACTGGAGATCCAGGACACTTAGCAGTTTTAAAAATAGAAGAGGGAGAAGTAGTGAAGGCACTAGTCTGTCCCAAAAACCTCTCTGGTACTAAGAGGCTCTACAGCACTGTTCCTGGTCCTCAGCATGGAGCAAGCAGCAAGTTTTGTCTCTGAAGGTAAGCAGAGCCAAGGCAGTGTGGAGGGGAGCTCCCTGTGCCTCAGAGGGCTGACATTCCCTTGCACACAGCCTCTGGGAAGGAGGATACCAATTATTACATCTTAAAATAGGACGTGAAACAGCGCAAGAATATAGTGACTTAAACCCACCCTTGTTACAGCTCATGCATGTCTTAGATCTTTGTGAAGTGTCTTCTGGAGACTGTTATGAATGCTTTTCAAAAGGCATCTTAAGAGGTTTGAGCTTAAACCTCCACGTGGAGATGAGTTCTGCAGGCAGATAGCGGCAACGTCACAGCTTACTTGGGAGGTCGGACGGGGAGGAATTTGTTCTACATTAAAATTCAGCATGTCAAGTATGAAGAAAGTCCTGATGAGAGTCCTGTGTCTGGCTCTGACCTTTCAGTAGCTGCTGTGCTATTGTTCCTCAGAGAAAAAGGTTGCTCTTCTTGTGGCCTGTTCTGCAGTGCGTTTAGAAACGCGCTGTTAAAAGCATTCATTCCAGTCTGAATTTCCATTTCTTCAGACCTTTTCAGTCTCCAGCTTCTCCAGCGTCCTCCATCCCCACTAGCTTTGTGTGTCTCTTCTGGAAATTATTGATGATCTTTTTTAATGGCCTGGACAATGCTAAAAGCTGCTCCTCAGCGTTTTAGAAGCTTCCAAGAGTGGAAAAAGCTGATACTTCATAATAGCTGAAAATTACCAGTAGGGGTCGGGCTTACGAATCATTTAAGCAATTCAAGCTGCATATTTCTAAAGGAGACATTTCCATCCTGAATGTGCTGTGGATCAACTAGTTTCTGTGGAAAAGTTTGGAACTTTTGCCCATTGAGGAGGAGAGATGACCTCTTTGTTGTACCTGAAATTTCTGTTGCGGAATGTTGGGATGTTGACAGATGGGTGCTGGGATTTTCAGCCGAATTTAGATCATTTATAAGTCGGTATTACCAAACAAGATGATTAATTTTTAAATGCTATTCTGGAAAAGGAATCTAAGAAAATTCAATGCAAAGATCAGTGTTAATCTTCATTAGTTACACAGTTAATATGTGAAAGGTGAGGTTCTCGAAGCAGCATTAAGTCCCCTGTACTTAAATGCAAACAGAAATGTTACATTGCATGTTCTATAATAGTATCTCCCCAAACAAGTTTGATAGAGTTCTCTGAAGGATTCAGCAATCCCTTGGCTAAGGCTGATATGGTTGATAGAAAATATTTGACCTTTCTAAAAGCATTGAGCCAAAGGTCACAAAGAAACTTTATGGAATTTGAAAGAAGGTTCTTTGTTGGATTAATAACAAACCCGTCCTGGGTTCAGCA
>NW_009929998.1:0-11664 GCF_000696875.1 Nestor notabilis | reverse complement strand
TCATTTTTCTCCTTCTTAGTAGCTGGTGCAGTCTGAGAACAATGCTGATAACACCGATGTTTTTAGTTGTTGCTAACTAATGTTTACTCCAACCAAGGACTTTCTCAGTCTCATGCTCTGCCAGGGAGGAGGGGTCGGTGGGTGGTGAGCAATCATATTCTCTCCCCTTGTCATTTCCCTTGTTATTATCATTGGTGGTAGCAGTAGTGGTTTGTATTCTACCTTAGTTACTGGACTGCTCTTATCTCAACCTGTGGGAGTTACATTCTTCTGATTCTCCTCGCCATCCCTTCAGGAGCAGGTGGAGGAAAAAGGGGGGGGTGAGTGAGCGGCTGCGTGGTTCCGAGTTACCGGTGGGGCTTAAACCACGACACAACCACAGAGGCTGGTTGTCCCGGTGTACTGTCTGCAGGGATGGCTGGTGGTGGATGAGCATGTGAATAAAACAAAACTGCTTTGCCAGAAAGCTCTCCTAACGTCTAGTGCCTTGTCTCCAGGATTTCCTGAGCCAGAGATAATACAATGTCTTTTTATTCTGTGATGCTTCATGCACTTTTCTTCCATTAATTTGCTTATGTAGTATGAAGTTAAAAGATAGAAAATCAAAGAATAAATGTTGTTTTCACAATACGAAGGGGTTCCCACTGTTGCTAGAATGGTTTTTATTGGGAACTTGTCCAACACAAATTGGAATTTGTCAGTAGTGAGATGACAGAATTTGAGATAAAATGAAATTATTCAGCTTATCAGACTGCTCAGGGCTTCAGAAGAACTTTATGATTCGACTCGAGATGGGAAATGAAGTTGTACATCAATAATTGCAAAACCCATGCACATAAGACAAAATATCTTTACTTTTCCTCCCTCAATCGTGGGCTCCAAATGAGCCGTTATTACTCAAGAAAGAGATCTTGCTTTATTGTGAACAGGTTTCTAAAAATACCAGGTAAGTGCTCTGTAGTTAAAAAGACAAATAGAATAGTGAGGCATTATTAGAAAAGGAGACAAGGACAAAACAGAAAGCCTCATTATACCACTGAAGGCATCTGAGTGCTGTTTGGAGCTCTAGCTTTTCTCATAGCAAAAAAGTCTGTGTAAAACCTGAAGAAGAACAAGGAAGGGTGATAAAGATGAGGAGAAATGCAGAAAACCCTCAATGTGAGGAAAGACTAAATTGAGATTCTTCAGGAAATAACAGAGGAGGCCTGTAAAAGGGTATGGAGAGGGGAGCATAGTACTTTTAAGAGCAGAATTAAGAGGCACTCAGTGAAATAATCACATGTGAAGTATAAACCAAAATGAACTAATTTTTCATACAGCACATAATTAAATTGTGGAACTTACTGCCAAGGAGCGTTGTGAAGGCCAAAAGTATAAATCAGATCAAAAAGAGATTTGATGCACTCATGGAGATCTTAGCTGTTGGTGGTTATTAAACATGATGGTCTAGACTTAGTCTGTGGTTCAGGAAGTATCCAAGTTGGATTTGGTTTATATTCAAGTTGTATATTTTTAATATACTTTTACAAATAGTATTTTCTTCATACAGACTTGTGTCTCTTACTCATATGTTTTAACTGCTTTGGTCGTGTAGCTTAGTAGCACTAGATATAGGAATAATCTGATATTGCTTGTGATTTCATGCTTTGCTTGATGATTTGTGGTGGGATTGTGCAGGGACACAGTGTCATTAACTTTCCCTTCTTCTCTAGGCAGAAAATTGAGGAGCTGGAAGCTGAACGCAGCAAGCTGGAAGAGCAGAACAGATCTCTGGAAATGAAACTGGAGAAGCTAACTGTGCAGGTAGGAAACGTGGAGGTCCAGAGCAGCTGGAGAGCCTGTCATGGTCCAGTCACTGTAGCTGTTCTAACAAATGTACCAGAATGCTCACAGCACATGGCTGTGCTTCCCTCAGTCTGGGCAGGGAATTTTCTGGAAGCCTGTGCAAACTGCACCAACCCATCTGTATCTCCGACCGCGGTTTCAGAGTGTTCTGATGTCAGTCACACAAGTGCAGTTATCTTTTTGAATGCCCTTGCCTAGAACCTCTTCTTTCTCTTCTTGGAGCCTTATAAGCTTCCATTTTAAGTAACTCCACTACTGTAAGTTGTCTGTGTGCAAATTCATTCGTGCCAAAGCATGAGTGTAGGCAGGGCTTAACAGCATGGAGCTGATAAGAAAATCCGAGCTCTGTGCGTAGTGAAGACTCTTCTGCTGCTATCAGTGATAAAGACAGAGACCACTAGCCCGTGCCCTCATTAAGTAGCAGTTTTCCAAGCCAGAAAGCATCAGTGCTGTTAGGAGGCTAATGTGGCACATCTCCAGACCACAGACAGGGAGAGCAGAAGGTGTGGAGTCAGAAGGACAAAAGGCTTTGTTTCTTTTGCTGTGCTACTGTGTATGTTTTACCTTTTCCAGAGGTAGTGCTTTCTTATATGGCTGAAGATCTGCAGCCTGCATAGATCTGTGAAGTCTCACCCTCCTTGAAGGAGGGCAAGGATACCAGCAGCAGTTTGAGTGGACTGTCTGTTCAGCTTGCTTACATTCAGGGAACAGTTTTCCTGTGCAGAACAGAGGCATGGGAATTGTTTCAAGCTTTTATAGTGTTTCTTGTTTGAAAGGTGCTGGAGCAAACAAGAACCTGAGCCTGTTTGTTTAATCAAAGCCCATCCTGCGATGAACAGTGTTATCTCTCCCTTCTGTTCTCTCTGATACGCTGAACAATTTGGCATTGTAGCATTTCATTCTCTTAATTTTTCTTTCTCCCTTTATTTTTTTTCCCCATTTTTGTGTAAATTGCTTCATGGTGGAAAACCTGCAGGTTTGAAATTCCCCACATTGCAGACAGAGCATTGATTTTATCTTGACACCTATTAGAGGCAAATCAAATCTTTTTTCTCTCTTTTTTTTTTTTATTACCAATTCCTAGAGTCAGGGGAAGTGACAGCTTTGATAAAGCAGAGAGCTAAGAGCTGCTGAACATCTTTGCTGAGCCATGCTTAGTGTGAAACCTGTCACCCGGCTCCTTTAATTGGGTTTCAGCCATCGGACGAGGAGGGAAGCTTTGGGCTGGTGTTTTGATGCTTAGGTATCCAATAAACACAACAGCAGCTTTGGCTTCAGAGCACCTTACAGCTCACTCTGGTCACATTTAATTTGCCTACCTTGTCTTACCATGGCTGCTGGCTTTCCCAGAAGGCCTGACCAGAGGAATTCTCTGGGTTTTTTGTGCTGTCTCAAGGTGTTCTGCTTTGTTTGTTCATACTGCTCTTGAGATGCAAAAACACTCAAGCTTTTCAGATTGCACATTCAAAGAGGGAAGGTCTGAAGTCTTCAGTGTAGTCTTGCAAATTGTCTGCCTTCTGGTAGAGGAGATCATCATCAGCTACCATTTGGATAGCTGAGCTTTCACGGTATAGAACAGTAATGCAGTGATAGGAACAACATGGGACCTTCATTCTGTGATAAAGCTACTATACAATAACAGTTGTACTGGTCACTAAAGAGGCTTGGAAAGCTCCTCACAGGTTCCCCATGACCTATGTCATTAATGGTGCTCACTGTTTAAATGCAGTACTGTGCAGGTCAGGGCTTTGTGGAGGGAGTGGGGAAAGACCTGCAGACTGAGCAGAGTGAAGGAGGAGGTAATGTGTAGGTGTGGAAACAGAGAAGGAAGGTGGTCATCTGGCTTAGCAGGTCTAGGAAGGAAATCTGCCCAGAAGGCTGGTTAGGGAGCTGAATTAAGGTAACCATGCTCTTACATCTGCTTTGCCAAGGTCGAGGACATAGCTTTAATTCTTTATTTAACAGAAGGTAGCTCCCCCCTACCTTAGCTTCTCACTTCACTTGTGTCTTGGAGGACTGGATGCCACAAGCAGGTTCTTCAAAAGAGGAGGAGTAGAGAGGAAAGTATGAATGTAGGAACACGTAAACTCAACACTGAAATGTAAGTATTGACCAGTGTGTGCCCACTGGAATGGTTGAGATTTCAGAACTCCTTAGGGAGGGAAACATCAGCCTTTGAGAATCAAATATCACGACAGGCCAAGCTTAGAATGACTTTTATAAACACTTTGAAAGAAGGTTCCTTACAGTGAGAACACACTAAGTTAAGGAAAAGCTTAGAAATGCACCTCTTCTATCAGTGCTGAGCAAACACCCTGAAAATATTATTGTACACTCAGAGAAGGTCACTGAAATGTTGCTAGTTTGACATGCTACTTACTCCCATCTCTGAAAGAAATCACTGGGAAGTGATGGGTTAAAATAATGTCGCTTTATCACCAAGGGAAGAAAAAGCAAGACAAAGTTTATATACAGAAAGCAAGAAAATTCTACTGAACAGAAAGAGGATTGAAATTACAAACCTGGGTAAAGCATGGCATCAAATCAAATACAGATCTAAGAAAAAGTAGGGGGTGACATTAAACAAGGCAGGATGAGGGTGATCTCTGACAAATCTTCATCTGCAGTTCCTTCTGTGAAAATAAAACCTTGGGCTTTCTGGAGTTGTAGCTACTACATGAAAGATACGTAGAAGGGAGGCATTGAAGTTGTGAATTGGGAAGAGGAAGAGGCAGGTAGAAGTAAAGCTTTGACTGCTTTACACTGGACTGAAGTCTCTGGAGTTCACAAAGTTGAGTGTGGTGAATGAAACTGAGGGAAATACTGCTAATATTTGACTGTTAAACCTCAGTGTTTGACTGTGTTGATGTGTGGAAAGTTTCAACTTTGTCTCTTCTCTCATCCTTTTGTATCCGGGTATTGGCACATGAATGTTGCTTGTTTCTGCTGCTATCACTAGTGCCCTTTGTGGACTACAGCACCCTGATGAACAGGCCAGAGCGCAAGTGAGCATCTGGAAAGGTACTTTGGTGTTAGGTGTGTGATTCACTCCTTGAGCTGAGTATTAGCAGCTAGATATAGAAACCGAGATACCGATAGCTATTCACAGCAGTGTGTGTAACATCTGACATCTCTTTGTATTCTCCACTTGTGTGGGGACAGCTTGAGTTATGGCTTAAGGCACTTTCCATGTCCACACACCCCTTCTTCCATAAACCCCTTGGCTCTTGACACCTAGCTGCAGGCTGCATTGATTTTCCTTCACTGGTATAAAGATCTTAGCATGGATATTACTCACTGGTCAGGTCTTTACGGCTAATAAAAACCTCAGATTACAAAACCACAAGAAATGTTGGAACTTTTAGATAAATAGAGAAATGATACCCTGCTGAGGGTGCCTTCCCCATTGCACAGGATTTGAACTGTGGCTCAGGAGAGGGATTCAAATAATATGTGAAAAGAGTGGTTTTAACCAGACGATTTTATCTCCTCTCCTCTACCCTTCTTTCCATGAAGCAAAAAAGGCTGTTAGTGCTTGGCCTAGGGTGGGCAGACTTGCTGAGACTTTAGTGAAGAGTTTGGTTTGGTGAGTTACCTGAAATGATGTGGCCCATCTTCCAGAGCTGCTGGTGGGAAAGTGCAGCTCAATGCCAGGAACAAGAGACTGATCAAGTCAGTGCTTTTTAGATAAAGTGGGAGGAAAGGCTTGTGAGGAGTGTTCAATTAGCATTTCTTACTGCTAGAAGCCTTGTGTTTACAGGCAACCAAGCGGATGTGAAGTGTTCCTTATGCAAATCCTACTCTCCTGCTTTTCCTGCTCTCCTCTGCTCTTCGAGCTGAAGGAGGAAAGATTCTTCAAGTTTGGCTGCTTCAAGGAAGATTGATTAAAATCAGCTGCAGTTTGGCTTAATTGGCTCCATATGCTTGGAGAGGGAGCAGGACTAGTTAGAAGTCCTCGTGATTAGTTCACAGCTGGTTGGTGAGAAAAATGAAACTCCAGTTAGAGTTCAGAGAGGTGAACCTGTGCAGATAAAAGGCAGGGAGATGTGGTTGGCCTTGAAAATCACCTCTAGTCCATAGGCAAGCTAGCAGTCTGAACACTTTGAGCGTGTGCATGGGTATTTATGAGACCAAATGAGAGGAGTCTTTATTTTCTTGCTTGTTTCTGAGTAAAAGGAATGACCTCTGGATGCTGGCAGTGAAGGAAGCCTGAACAGGGACTCAGAAAGCAAGGGGGGGATCTCAGGGGCTGGGTGAAACACTACAAGGGTGGTTTGGCAGTGTGAAAGGTTCATGGTTTGGCACAAACTCTACAACAGTAGTAACTAGTTGCATTTAGCATTTCTGATGGTCAGGAATAACACTGGCAGCACTCATAAAAATGCAGTATTATTCATAGATACTGAAATAATTGAACTTTGCCCTTTATCTCGAAGAGCTTGGAAAGAGTTGGCTACCTATGTAGTATGGGGACAGTCATCAGAAAACTCCCCAGCCAGAAGCTGGTATTTATGCTAAATTTTGCAGTCGGAGTATAAGGGACTGAATTTCCCATTACACTGAATTTCCCATTACAGCGTCCACAAGAGAATTGCCTAAAAAAAACATACTCCACAAAGTGTTTGGGGGTATTTTTTTCTGTTGGCATGACTTTATTAATGTGTTTTGAGGTATTCATTAATGCGTGTGTAGTAGTTCCTTTCTAAATGTCTAACTTCGCTATTGTTATCGACCATTTTACATCTTGAGATATTAATCTGGTTAATTAAACCTTAGTTTCTTCCAGGCTTTAAATTGATTATTTTTGCACAAATTAAAGCATAAACCACTTGTCCACTTCAGTGGTAGCTGTGTTGAGCTGTAATGATCTGAAGATAAGAAATAAGCATGTGCTGCAAGCAGAAATGACTTTATTTCTTAGTAAGAGGAGCTGACATAATTGGTAAAGTTAGATACAATAGAGTGGATGTCTGAAGATTTGGCCTATTTGTCTGCTTCAGGTTATTTTAACTGGTCTGCCTAAGATAGCATGGACTTGTGGTTGGTCCCACCAAAGCAGGAGGCTCTTCAGGGAGAGTCAGTGGCTGCTGTCTACTGAATTAACTTCTCCAGAAGTCAGATGTCCATGGATGATGAAGGTGCTGGGGCATCCAGGGTGCTCTCATGTTTCTTTTCTCCCTTATCTCTGCAACCTGTATGGCTGGGTTAGTCTCCCTCATATCCTAGCACTGTTTTGAGGGACTAACAAAACATCCGGGAGCTGTACCCCAGCAGATTCCTCTCTGGTGGGCAGGGAATGTTTCTCCTCTCCAAGCATTAATGATTCATTTAATAGTTAGGACTTTGGTGGCCAGGCAGTAACTAGCTTGGAGTTAAGAGCCCAAGGCAAAGTTGAGGTCATTTAACAGTCTAACTGTTCATTATGTGACCAGTGGAGGATGATGAATGAATCATTTACACTGTTATAAAACTTAAAGGGACATTGTCAACCTTTCAAGGTTCCTTAATTGACCTCTCAAATGCTCATGAGTCTTCTCCATGCTTTCTCTTTCTCAAACTTCCTGTCTTTTTTCCTTCATCTGTGCATGCAGTGGTCCTCATTTGCCCCTGTGGCACAGCTGCTTCTCACTGAGAGCCTCAGGTGGTCAAGTTGAGCCCTATTTAAACAAAAATAAAAATGCTTCGTTAAATGGGTTTGTGCAAACCACTTGCCATCTCTTCAGTCAGGTATAGCTTCTGGCAAGGGGTAGGAACAAATCTGTATGTGCTCTAGAGGGATTTAATTAAGAGACGGAAGACCTGAGAACATAACAACAGGAGACCCAGTAAAGAGATGAACTAAGCAGAGAAGTGCGCATCCCTTCCAACCCAAACCATTCTGTGATTCTATCTCCAGTGTTACCAGTGAGCTGCGAAGGATATATGCTAAAGCACTGCCAAAATGAATGTGAGAGAAAGAAATTCCCCTATATTGTACTTATAAATTGTGCTAAAAGGATATGTGTTATTTGGGAGAAAATGTCATGTATCTTGTGCCATGTGGAGTAGGTACTGAAGAAAGCCCTAGAACCAGTGTAAAATGGAAGGGTTGTAGAGCTTGCTGTGCTCCAGCCCTTGAGGACTGTGTGACACTGAATCACCTGGGGCTGTGCAAATATTTGTATATGTTAATTCTGAATTAATTACAGTTATTAGTGTTAGCAGGACTTAGAAACATTCCATGGGAGCAGAGAGGAGAAGCATAAACATGTCATCAAGTTGTAGATTTGTCATGAGGTGGTTCAAGGAGAAGCTGTTTCATGGCCTCAGTGGCCCTGATAAATGTCATGTGCAAAGTGGATGTCGAATAAAACAAGGACACACACAGTACAGACTTACAAATGTTTGATAACATCAGGGACCAGGAGTGCTGCACAGATTCACATTTGTGCAGGGAAGTTTTACCAACATGCCCTTTAAAAACCTGTTTTTAAAGGAATTTTCACATTGAATATTAAAGACCTGCAGCTCTCTAAAATTCCGCTGCCAGAGCTAACGCCGTATTGTTTATTTCATGCAGCACCTTTCCTGAAGTTCTGCAGAAACTGATTAACATTTGCATAATACATTTAACACAGAAATCTATAATAAATTCATTAATGTACTTCTGCCACTGTCCCTGAAAATATCAGCAGTTGTGTGGCATTGCAAAGCTCATTAGATGAGCAGAGGGGGAGGAAGGATGAGCACTGCATTTCCTCAACAGCTCTGAAACAGGGAAAGGTCAGTGGCTGAGTGTCAAGACTTGGGCAGCAGCACGGGGAGTGCAGAGCAAGCAGGGACAGAGCTGGGCAGGGGATATGTCCTGCTGGAAAAGGCCACTGTACCAGGACATGCGAAGCACAAACTTTAAGAGGTGGCATCAGTGCTAGAGTAGAAAAACTGGTGACAAGCACTACATGCAGATGAGGATGCTGCTCCCTGAGGAGGCGGTTGCTCCTAGAGTGTGTGTATTCTGCAGGGGGAAGATGCCAAGAAATTGCTCAAGTCCTGCTGTGACACAAGCAAACAGGCTTGAAACAAGCCTGGATTTTCCAAACAGGTATTGCACAATGAACAGTGAGGGTTTAAAACTTGTGCAAAACTTGGTTGTGTGGCAGGGGGCACAAAACCACTAAATCTGGGGGTGTTCTATGTGTGTGCACTGCTGTCATCAAAGGAGAATGTAGTGTGACAGTGACACCACTGTTAGGGCTCTTATATGGTAAAAGAGCAAGGATGCAAGTAAATTAGTCATTTCAGCCACAACTACACATTCAGACACACACTTGTGTTTATAACTTAAAATGCCAGCCGATGAGGTAGTAGTAAGTAGGAACTACAGAAAGTTCCTGTGCAAGAAGAATGTTCCATTGCTTCCCCAGAATCATCCCACAGGTGAAAGCCAAGGCTGAGGAGACAACACAACCATTTTAAAGAGAGGCTTCACTTTTAAACTCCTTTAATCTCATTTATCACACAACAAAGAAAAAGCAAAGTTTCAGGACATGATAACAGTGACTGTCCCTTTACAGTGTCTGGTTTTATTTTGTAGTCACTTGATGGCACAAATTAGTTTTCAGTTGTTCTTTCTTCATTTTCTATTATTCTGCTGCTGCTTTGAATTCTGCTGTGATGCCACAGAAACAAAACCAAAATGGCATTTAGACCCATATAGGGAAAATGACACCTCCCAAGGTTTGTTTACTGAAGCTTTGTGCTTTCCCTCAGGTTTCTATGAATGCCATGTCCATAAACTACAGCTCTCCCCATGTTACGCCTTTAGCTTTTCATTACTCATTATCATTTCAGCCTGTGTTTGATGACCCAATTATTTTCACATTTTGATTAAAACAACGTGGTAGTCCCAGTTTCATGCTGTCCTTGTCTTTGCCACTTCTGTTATGGTCTGGCTTTTTGCTGCTGGTCTTTGTAAAGGCAAAGTGTTCAGTAGTAGGCTTCAACAACTTTACTTTTCTGATGAGGAGACTCAGGTTATGGTGCAGGAGTTTTCCTCTACTATTTGGTAAGTGGAAAACTACACTATTTCTAAGAGACAGAAGACCAGAATGTGTTACCCAGATTATGGAAAAGAAATGAAGTCAGAGTTCAGCCAACCTCTGTGTATGTGTGTGATGAGAAGAGGAAAATCTGCCTGTTTCATGTCACAGTGAGGAATGGGCAGTGGTCGTAATAGTGTTAAAATATAGGTGAGGAAATGGGGAGATGCTCTGAGCTGAGCCCACTGCATGTGGGAAGATGGCAGCATGTATCAGAGAAACACCTTTTTCTTTTGGGACCTTTGTCAGGGGGATTCAAGTGTGTGAGATGTTGATGTGTTATCTTCCATATCCCAGAACCCTTCCCTCTGAGCACACTGACCTCCCACCTATCTGAGCCTGCAGGCAGAGATCTACATAAAGAAAATGGGTTTCCCCTGAAGAATTTTATCAAATAGTAGAAGGGAAGCTTGATGTGCCTCCGTCAGTCAAACGTGTGGCATTGAGCAATTCGATCTGCAGTCCAGCGTTGCTAGGGATGGGAGCTTGGGATGTGCCTGGAGAGCCAGGGATGTAAGCAGGAAGAGGTAACACCCCAAAGCCAGAGCATTTCTGCCAGCAGTCAGATCACGATACAGTCTCTTCCTATGCTAAGTTCCCTAATTTGCCTCAATTTCCATTTGCTATTGTTTGGTAAGACTCTAGAGAGACTTAGATCCAGGCAAGTCAGAAAAATGCAATTGTTTTTGACAGCTTTTCTACCTAGATTTGAAAGACAGGTAACAGCAGCATGGAAAATGATGCCTAATTTAGATAGAAAGGCTGTTCTCTTGAAATAAATAAGAATAGACAGTCGGGATGGCAAGATAAGTGAAACCCTGTGGGAAGAGCATCTTCTTTGTGTCTCTTTAAAGAAATCTGGGGTGTCACAAGAGGTGGTTCTGTGTGTGCAAAGGAGCACTGGTGACTGTAAAGCCCAGTTGTGTTTTATACAGATGGGGGGGGTTCCCAGGTGATCTGTTGCGTCTGTGTTTACCCAAGCATGGGGTTCAGCTCCGTCAGGAACACTGCTGCTTCCCCTGATCAACATTTAAACCCCACGTATCTTAAATAATACAGAAGCTGTGCCTGTTCTTTGCATTTTTGGCAGGACATCTAAAATGAAATAAAAACTCCCTGAAAACCACTGTGTATGTTGGACACAACATAAGATGTTCAGCTGAGATTGTGACCTTTCAGAACAAAGACATTGCTTCTGAAAGGGGCTTCATTGTGCTTCTGGCTCCAGTAAGATGAAAAACTTGAAAAAGCACTAACGTGAAGGCTGTGCAGCAAGGATGAGCTCCACAGAGATTCTCTCCTGTATTCTTGGTTGTCTTCCAGTGGATGCATCCTTTCTCTCTATGCAATGCTACCACACTTGTCATCAGTAGTAATTACAGAAATGTTCTCATCTTCATAAGTAGGGGGATGTGAAAAACTGGTGCAGGGCAGCCCCTGCAAGGGAGCTCAGCTGTGGAATTGCTTTCCCTCTTGGTCCATCACAACTAGAGGTGCAGACCTTAAGGTTATTCCCATAGGAGTCAGGGTTTGCTCACAGGTTCATCTGTTAGGTGTGCAAGGAGAAGCATGATTAGACATGCGTGAGGTCTTATTAACATTGTCTTTTGTCATTAATATTATCATAATTAATATGGTTAATATTATCCTGCTGGAGCAGCCTGAGCATTTAGACACACCAGGGAACTTAATTATATATAATTAAATCTTACAGACTGTATAGAATATAGAATATATAATA
>NW_009929997.1:0-324 GCF_000696875.1 Nestor notabilis | reverse complement strand
TTGCCCCGACCCACGTTTAGGACTATTTTTCCCCTCCAGCCCCGCAGGGACACGCACCCGGAGCAGAGCTCTCCATGTTCTCCCTCCTAAGCCCAGTACAGCTCAAGCTCTAATTGCTTTTGCTCATGGACAAGGAACGTGGTTCCTGATGGACACGTTCCTCACATCCCTGCCCGGCCACCTCATGCGCCGGGATGGAGCAAACATCCTGCCTGTATCACACCGGGATCAGCCCCACGTCCCCGGAGAACTGGAGCCATCCATGGGGCAGGAGTTGTGGTGCTTTTCCAAAGCTTCCTCAGAATGCCAACACTGCAGCTCAGG
>NW_009929996.1:0-1984 GCF_000696875.1 Nestor notabilis | reverse complement strand
TTTGATAAAGCTTGGCAGTGGTTCAGACCTAGGATTAAAATAACCACTTTGTGTCATCCCAAGGCAAGAGCAGAGGGCACCTCTAAGCTTTGCCAGCTGCTCTGCCCCTGCTGCCAGCACAGACTGCATAAGGTCTGGCTTCTCCTGAACAAGCAGGAGGCATGAAACATCCTTTTTCACAGCCGTTATTTGGAGACATTCATGCAGCTCTTCCCTCAGACTTTTCAAACCCTTTGCTTGGTTTGCAAAGCTTAGTTTGGGAGGTTTTTAAAACCAGCTATCAGTTCTGAACATCAGTGGTGATAATCTGTGCTACAAACAAGTGCATATGGAGAAGGTCCATTTTAAGTGGTAGCATTAGACTGTAGGAGCGTTTAGTTCACCCCAAAAAAGTTAAGAAACTTGCAGTTAAAGACCAGCTTCTCTAGGGCTGCTATTGCAAGAGAATCTGGCTTTTCATTTAGAAATAGATTTAATTTCTCAACTATGAGGGCCTGAGTGTTTGAGAACAAGAACTCAATGTTCACATGATAGTAAGCAAATAAAGACCCTGAGGTTTCTTTGTATTAAAAAAAAAAAACCAAAACAAAAAACACCAAAAACCCAGTTATGACTAAGGCCTAACTCATGATTTTCAAGTTCTTAGAGATATTGAATTTAGTAATTCTGTAGTCTCTTGTGGATTGGGACTTCCATGAGCTGCTTTGCACATAGCTAACAGAAGTTTCACACAAACTTTTCAACCCCATAGCCGTATTACATGGAAATCTGTTTCACTGAATGCAGTCCAGGAAAAACTGGCCTATGACTTCTTTAGGAGATACTAATGAGTAATACATGTAGTTGTTTTCAACAAATACAAATACCTAATGAAAAACAAAGGCATATTCCCAGTTTGAGCCCTGCTAAGCATCATGTCAGATTCCAGCAATGCAAATCCATGGTCAGGAGCAGAATATAGACCTTCAGCCTGGCTTAGCCTGTAGCACAAAAAAGCTGAGTGAAGTGCTACTTCATTTTTTAAAAGTGATTTATATATATGGGCTTACATTATTGGATACTGTCTTTCAGCACAATCATAGTATAGTATGTTTTGTACGTAACACTGCTGTTGTAACACTTCGAACACCTGAGGTCATTCAGTGCTTAAGCAACAGGGGTCTAGAGGTGTTTCAGACCTACATACACATGGGGAGTGGATGAGCCTCCAGGACTTCTGATACCCAAACTCTTAATCACACAGTGATCACAGGACAGACAAGCCTCATAGCGTGATCCCAGAGGCACAGACTCATCTGTGCTGCATAGTGCTGACATCCACATCACATCATGGAGTAGGCTGGGTTTAAGGGTCTCTCTCTCAGGAGAAAAAGTTAGAAGCAGGGTCAATAAGTTTGCTTTGCAGTAGATACCACTGCTGCTTGCCTATGCTTTGTTCTTACAATTCATGCTGTGGGCCATCTCCATTTCCCACAGCTTGGCACTCTCCGGAGCATGGTGTGCTGCGCCTGCAAGTTGATAAGGCTGCTTTATGATCTATGGCAGCTGGTTTTAATTAAAGCTGCCTCCTCTGCATTGCTTCTAGCTTTGTGTGGACAGAAACACAAATTATTTCATCTTCTCTTATCCACAAGATGCCAAACTCACAATTACGAGCTGTCATTAATAAGGAAGCTTCTCCCACCACTCCCACTGGCTCAAGCAGTGCTGGAAGAGAGCTAAGGAGAAGATATACAGCTTTGGCAAACTAACCTTCCACTCCACTACACCGACTAAGCAGAAAACTGCTTAAGCACATTACCTTCAACCCTCCCTGTCTAAAAGAGCTCCTGGAGGGAGCCCAAGCAAGCCACTCGTTTGCAGTCACCTTCAGGCAGCAGACAGCTTTTAGTCCTTTGAACTAATGAGACAGGTCTCAGTCAAGAAAGGACAGTGTTTCTCTCCTGTGGGACTCTATCCTTAATTCCTTGGTTTTGTGGGGGGG
>NW_009929995.1:743-1624 GCF_000696875.1 Nestor notabilis | reverse complement strand
ACCCCCCCGGGAGCACCCGGCCACGGTGGGGAGCCCTGAAAGGGGGGGGCCTCCGAATGGGCATCAAACGGTCAGAAACGGACAAAACCCATCCAAAACCGTCAAAAATGGACCAAAACCCGTCAAAAATGGTCAAAAATAGTCAAAAATGGTAAAAAAATTGTCAGAGATGGTAAAAACCTGTCAAAAATGGACAAAAAACTGTCAAAAATGGTAAAAAAATTGTCAGAAATGGTAAAAAACTGTCAAAAATGGACAAAAAAAGTCAAAAATGGTAAAAAAAATCTCCAAAGTGGTCAAAAAATAGTGAAAAACGGTAAAAAATAGTGAAAAATGCTAAAAAAAAAAGTTAAAAATGGTCAAAACCATCAAAACTGGTGAAAAAACAGTCAAAAATGGTCCAAAAAAGGTCCAAAATGGTAAAAAAAGTCAAAAATGGTAAACAATCAAAAATAGTAAAAAGTCTTCAAAAATGGTCAAAAAATCTTCAAAAATGGTCAAAGAATCTTCAAAAATGGTCAGAAAACCCTTCAAAAATGCTAAAAAAAAGTCAAAAACGGTCAAAAAGCCCATCAAAAGTGTTTAAAACCTTCAAAAATGATAAAAACCCCTTAAAAACTGTAAAAAACTTTCAGAATTGGTAAAAAAAAGTTCAGAAATGGTGAAAAAAAGCCCAAACTGGTAAAAAGCCCCCAAAAACCGTGTCCCCCCCCCCCAAAATGGTGGCAAACGGCGACCAAGCCCCCAAAAACCGTGCCCCCCCCCCCCAAAATGGTGGCAAACGGCGACCCCCGAGGGCTGGTTCTGCCCCTTCCAGGTAACCCCTTGGGGGGGGTTGGGAATTGGGGGGGAAACCCCAGCAAATCCCAAAGGAATTTTGG
>NW_009929995.1:0-627 GCF_000696875.1 Nestor notabilis | reverse complement strand
TAAATCCCCTCCAACCGGGGCCTCGTCTTTTGGGGGGTTCCCTGGAGTTGGGGACCCCCAAATCCCTGTTTTCCTCCCTCCCCCCCGGGACCTTCTGGAATGGGGGCACCGGGATGAGGATGGGGAATTTGGGGGGATTTTGGCTTTTCCAACCCCTTTTCCTGCTGGAAATTCACAGGTTGAAAATCGGGCGGATTTTGGGGGGTTTTGACCTTTTTGGGGGTTTTTTGGGGTTTGGGTGGATTTTTTTTCGTAGTTTGTTCTTTTTTCCGATTCTTTTTGGGGGGTTTTTGGTTCCTTTTGGGCTTTTCCTCATTTCACCGTTTATTTTGGGGAATTTTCTTTCTTTTTGACCATTTTGGGGCTTCTTTTTTCTTTTTCATCGTTATTCTGAGGGTTTGGGGGGTTCTTGGATTATTTTGCCCTTTTTGGGTGACTTTTTTCGCTGTTTTTTCTTCCTTTCCTGCTGCTTTTGGGGTTTTTTTCCTGTTTTCCGATACTTTGAGGGGATTTCTTTGGGTTTGACCATTTGGGGCTTTTTTTGTTCTTTTCGGATGATTTTCTTCTGGTTTTGCCCTATTTTGGGTCGGGTTTGGGGGGATTTTCCCCCCTCAAGGCACCAAGAGG
>NW_009929994.1:0-745 GCF_000696875.1 Nestor notabilis | reverse complement strand
TTTCTCTTTTTTCTTTGGGTTGGGGTTTTTTTGAATATAAAGATCCAAAGATATAAATTAGCCAAGAACTGTCAGGTACACAAGCAGTACCTGCTGCTAAGCAAGAAAGCTGCACTACCTGAAGAATAATACCACATTGCACTGAGTACTGACAGAATGGGCAAATGGTCTCAAAGGAAGAGGATCAGTCACCATTCTGTTACAAACCTATAAATACAGGCAATAACAGGGATTAGCAGTCTAGAGGTTTTCTGGCTTAATAATTTAGAGCCCATGTCTTTTCAAAACTTGTATTTCAATTTAAGATTGACTCATCATAGCCCTTTAATATATTGTTATGAAACCTACAGACTAGCAATTTTACAGAATACAGGTACAATCTATCAGGCTATATTTAGTTTAGTTTTTATAGCATTAAGAAAATTCTGTAGAAAAGTCAAACTTGTAAATGTTGCAATTGCAAAAAAGCTAAATTTAAAATCTTTTTTAGTTTTGAACACAGTGATGTGTAGGTAAAAAATGAAGACTATTTGCAATGATAAAATTATCCAGCTATGGATAGTTGGATATTATTCTACAGTAGATGGAATATCATTGAAGAGGAAAACTGAAAATGTGTTTTTCTGAGATTTATTCAACAAGCTTAGATCTGGTAATAGGCTGTTTTATGCATTTCAATATATACTTAATTGTACCATGTCTTATGCATTTTCCCTTTATGTATGATTTCTTTAGTTGTATTATG
>NW_009929993.1:10106-12539 GCF_000696875.1 Nestor notabilis | reverse complement strand
ACCGGGAGGAGCAGCACTGTACCTGCCCACCAAGTTGTCTCTTTCCACCTCCTGGGATGCGTGAATTGTGTTCATTCAGCCCCTGGAGATTTCGAGGGATCCAAATTGCCTCTGTTAGTAGGTTATCATGAGACAAGGCTGGAACGTGAGATGTGCAGAACCCTGCCTGCACCACTGACAAAACCCTCCTACTTCAGCCTCACTGATGTAAATCTGGAGGGCCAGGCAGAGACTGATGGAGGGTCAGCAGGAGGGGGAGGCCCTTTGGAGAGCTGTTTCTTCTGGTCGTTGTTCCCGCTCGGTTTGAAACACCACTGGCCCTGGCATCACTTCCAGCCTCTGTAGCTGTCCTCGGGACCAAGTCCTGCACACAGCAGAGGCCCTCTCGCTGCTACCCCGGGATATGCAGCCCAGCCCCGTCTCTGCCTCTCACTCAGAGGCAATGGGGCACAGGCGTTTCAGTGGTGTGGCTCAGATTAATGATTTAATGGCTCTGCTTGTGCAGAGCCATTAAATCTAGGCCCTGAGGAGTCAGACTTCTGTCTCTTATTTCTGGCTTTACACCCATGTCCCTCCATGTCTCTACTTGTTGCCTATCTTTCTGTTCCCCCCAGGCCTGTGATTAACCAGATCCATGTTCTTGGCTCCACTCTGGCCCATAGATCAGTGCTACCAGCTCGGCTCCCCTCCCCTCCCTGCAGAACGTGTCCCAGCCTGCCAGCCCCACCACAGCGCTCCCACCCCAGGAGACACCCCCTGCAGGCACTCCGAGGCTGCTGGAGAAGAGGGTGAGGACCCACAGCTCATCTCCATGGGTGCACCATGGACAAAGCAGTGCTGCTGGGGGACTTTGCTCCCATCAGAGACACTGTGGCTCTGCTGCTGCAGCACAAACGCACACACACACATACAGAGGGAGGAGCGATGATATCACAACCTGGCTTTTTGTGAGCTATTTAGGGGGTTTAATTATTATTATTATTATTTTTCTTTCCCGTTCCTCTGCCTGTGAACAATGCCCATCCCGGCAGGGCTGCGGTTCACACCATTGTGTGGGGCTGCCTTGCCTCAGGAAGGGGGAGATCTTTATCACCCCAGGCTGACCGGGTGAGAGGAGTGAGCTCACGTTGGGTGAGGAAAGCAGGCAAGCACCTTGCTTGTGGCCTGGATGGTGCCTGCAGCATGCGGGTGCTCTCCACACACACAGACCCAACCCTGCATCTGGAGGAGGCCCTGGGTGCTGGTTTAGCTCCACTAGCCCACATCAGGCCACTCAAACCAGCCAGGTCCCACCAACCACCAGAAACACAGATGGGCTGGGGTGCAGTCTTTCAAACTGTGCTGGGACCACCTTCTTCTGCATGTCCGTGCTCCCATCTGGTCACAGTGACTATGGTGGCATTGGTGCCTCTCGTGTTTACCCAGGAACGGGTTCAACCCACCCGCAGCCGTTTGCTTTCCTCCCCGGCCCTGCCCAGCCCTAAAACAGTCTGTGGCTGGAAGGGGGATGAAGAGGAAGGGAAAGCTGTACCCAGCCACAGCTGAGTGTGTCCTGGTGTCACAGGGGAGGCTGGAAAGAGCCCTGTACACAGGACATGCCCTGCCACAGCTTTGGCAACCCATGCGCCACGGATGACAAGGCCCATCCTGGGCACGGAGGCTTTTTTGGGATAATGCTCAGTTTTCCCCCTGCTGTAAGAGCAAGGCATCATCTGTCCCAGGCCTAGTGCTGGCATGGAAAGAGCCTGCTCCCTGCAGTGCCACACTCAGCCCCTTTATTTGCAGAGAAAGCCAACCAGCAAGCTCCATGGGTGACACAGGGACTGTGGTGGCACCACACGTCCTGAGCCCCAACCCACCCTGGTGTGGGATAATGCTCAGTTTTCCCCCTGCTGTAAGAGCAAGGCATCATCTGTCCCAGGCCTAGTGCTGGCATGGAAAGAGCCTGCTCCCTGCAGTGCCACACTCAGCCCCTTTATTTGCAGAGAAAGCCAACCAGCAAGCTCCATGGGTGACACAGGGACTGTGGTGGCACCACACGTCCTGAGCCCCAACCCACCCTGGTGACCACAGCCCCACACCAGCCACAGCACCCAGCAAGAGCAGGGGGGTGGCCAATGCGTCCCATCATGCCGTGCATTTCAGAGGTGGCTCTGCAACCACCGAGGGGACACGGACCTGCCCAGGAGCTGGCCCTGGCACCCCATCCACCATGGCCAGGACTATTGCCAGGGCAGGAGGCCCCCGGGGCCGCCAGCAGCACGGGGAGCTGGTCCTCAACCACAGCCACCCCACATCCATTACCCTGCCTTCTCTAAGTGGCCACTGCTTGCCGGGGCAGACGGCTCCTTTCACTGTGCGGTTTGGCTGTCCGTCCCTTCTTACCCGCGTCCACGCCAGCCAGGGCATGCTTGTCCTGGGCCAGCTTGGTCT
>NW_009929993.1:9156-10006 GCF_000696875.1 Nestor notabilis | reverse complement strand
GGCACCAGCCAGGACTCGGGACAAGGCAGGCGTGGGGGTGCATCCAAGCGCTGCCGGGGGAAGGTGTGTGCCAGCTGCTCGCTCGCAATCACCTCCAGGGCTGTCTTGGCCACCGTCTGGGTAAAGCCGTGCTCCAATGTCTTGCAGTAGTAGATGCCGGTGTCATGTCGGTGCAGCTTGCGGAAGAGCAGCCCTTGCTCGGTCTGCAGGATCCGATCGTCTGTCTTCACCTGTTGGTGTTGGCCAACGTGAGGTTGGGGGGGTCCAGGTCCAGCCCTGTGTGCCCCCCATGTCCTTGCAAGGGAAGTGAGGGAGGTGCAGGGGGAGCCTCACCTCATCCCGCTGCTCGTCAGGGGGCCTCTGGACAAACCACTGGACGCTGGCCTGTGGGGAGCGGGGCACACACTCCAGGAAGGTGCTGTTGTTCTCCGCCCCATAGAGCACCTTCTTCTCAATGCTCTCAAAATCATCCACTGGGGCAAAGAGATACGTGGGCTCACGTGGAGGGCAGAGCCAGGCTCCCGCATGTCTGGGTATTAGCCACCCTGGAGCATCATGTGGCTCCAGTCCCCTTCTCCCCCTCTCCCTGGGATCAAACCCCTGCAGCACCCACCCTTTCTTGGGCACCCCATGATCTATGGGATGGGGAGGTGAGGGTGGCCCAGCCCATCTGGGATGGCCGACAGCCTCCCTGCATGCCAAGGGCTGTGGATGCTGGGACATCGTGGGGCATCTGGACAATCCCTCAGCCCTGTGGGCCCCCCAGTCTCTCACCAGTCAGGTTCTGGTCCAGACACTGGTGCGCAGGGTTACTGTGGCTGGGGGCCTGGCGGGGCGAGAGGGGCGCTCC
>NW_009929993.1:6040-9118 GCF_000696875.1 Nestor notabilis | reverse complement strand
TGGCTAGGCAGCACTCGGCACAGGCCGTGCCATAGGTCTCGCACTGGTGCAGCTGTATCTGGGCTACTCCCAGGCTGGAGCCCACGTAGAGCATTTGCTAGAAGAACAGCACCGGGGTGTTGATGCTGGCAGTCCCCGTGGGCAGAGCACCCAGGGTCCCCCACCAGGGCAAGCACCATGCAGGATTTGAGGGGCTGTTGACAATAGCTCAGTCCCCCGGGTCATCTGCCCTGTCCCCAGCCCCGTGGCTGAGCTGCATCTGTACTCACGCGCTTGACAGAGATGTCCATCTGAGTGATGGGCACAGGCACCTGCAGAGGAGGAAAGACAGACATCAGGCTGGCAAAACCCTCGCCAGGAGGAGCCCGGCTCATTCAGATTCTCCAGGGCTTTCACACGGCACAGGAATGTGCCAGCCACACTCTGCCCTTGCAGCTCTGAGACCTCCCAGTGCCCACCAGTGTGGTGAGAGCCCTGAGCCCATGTGTGTCCCCAGCCCAAGCACACTCTGGTGCCTCCTTCCTTTGCAAGTGGGGCACCTTGAAAACCTGCAGCTCCTCCAGGACGATTTCCTCAGTTGTGGACGAGCTTGTCTTCTGCAGGACCACCACCTTCAGCACTGAGCCAGCATCTATGGGGAGGACAGATGTGTGAGCACCCTGCCATCACACACCCCAGCAGCTTGCCCACTGGTAGCTTCCTTCCTGCACTCTGCTCCTGCCGCTCACCCGTCCCAAGGAAGAGGACATTGTGCTGCCCATCCTCAGCCTCCACCCGGTCCACCACGAGCTGGCGCAGGTGATGGGGTAGGTCAGTCTTTACCAGGAGAGGCCGGCGGTGCCGGGGATACACAGGCTTGTACATGAGGGGGTGAGCACGAGCAAAGTGGAGCACCTCGTCAGGGAAGTCCTTGGTGGTGCTATACTGCTGCCGGGGCTGGTTGGTGGTCTTACTGGGACACTGTGGGATGAGAGGGGACCAGCTGAGCCACCCCAGCACCCATCCCTCCTTCCCTCTCCATCACCCTGCAGAGCTGGCTTAGGTCCCTCCCTGCCTTCTAGTTTGGAACCCATCTTCTCCATCCCTTTGCCAGCTGTCCTGGGGTGAATCCCATATGGAGACCATCCCAGCAGATAAGAGATTAGATGAGAGTTCTAATCCCCACACCACCCCCAAAGAGCAACCAGAGGAGCAGAAAGGACCCAGAGCTCCAGGGAGCCGCTCACCACGCCTGGCCGTGGGTAGGGTACCCTGCCCTCATAGGCACCCCACTGGTGGTAGGGGCTCTCTCGGTGGGCGAAGGGCCCGTTGAAGACCTCCCGGATGTCGGCCATGCGGTACACACAGACAGCAGAGCCCTGGAAGACGTGGCTGAAAGGGGACAGTGAATGATGTGAGCAGAGCCATGCTTGGCACCAAAAGCCTCAGCTGGAGCATGGGAACACTGACATCTCTGTATGGACTAGAGCTGGTGGAGGCTGGGGAGCAGCGCCCAGCCACATGGTGATGGTGACAGGGCAGGTCATGGGTGGCTGCAACTGGATGTTCCCAGAGGCTGGAGCTGGAACACCCACCTGGTGGTGCTGAAGAGGGCGTAGATCTCTGGGCTCTTCCTATCCTTTGTCCTGAGCAAGAAGACATCCTCTGGGGATGAAACCATGATGAAACCATGATGAAACCTCTGGAAGCCCAGGGACTTTCTGAAGCCACCAGCTATGGGACCAGCTCTGGTGAGGTCCCCAGCTCCATGCACCCCTTACCCAGCTCATCAAAGTAGGTGTCAATGCCACCGGGGCCAGGGACAGAGCACACCAGCCGGGCTTTGTTGAAGGTGCTCCACTTATTGACCAGCACCCTCTGGCCACCAGCATCATTCTGTGGGGACAGGTAGCGTCAGGGCCACTGCTGTGGCTTGGAACATACCCTGCAGTCTCCACCAGCATCTTACCACACAGACCCGCACCACCCGGCTGACAATGGTGTGCTCCTTGCTGTCTGCCTCCACCACCTTCTCCGTGAAGAAGAAATAGGCTTTATCATTGTCCCGGTCATCATTGTCTGGGATCATGTGGGCTGCCACAAATTTGGGGTCTACGAGCAAGAGCCATTCACATCAGAGGCGACAGGGAACATCCACCAACTCTGGGCCACTCACACCACGCTGGGGCTGGATGCCGGCCAGGGTGACCCCCAGACCCTGCTGCCCCGGTGCCTTCCTGTGCTTGTACCTGGCACAGGGGATGTCCCAGCCACTGGCCGGAATTAGGCCAGCCAGGGCGGATGGAGGGGCAGAGGGGCACTGTTACCGTTGAGTAAGTGCTGGTCCACCTCGGTGCGCAAGGCAGAGCGGGTGCCCATGCTGCGGAAGATGCCAGGATCACGACCCAGGAAATCCGCTGTGAGGCCGGTGTACAGCTCCCCACCTGCATAAACATCCCCCATGGTGCTGAGCACCAGCTTCGGCTGCACAGGGACTGTCCCTGGTCCCGGCAACCCAAAGGCTCTCAGCACCTGAGGAAGACAACCCACCAATGAGGGTGCTGGCGAAAGCACCGCTGGGCTCGTGCGGGCACCTGCCCCGGCCAGGGTCCACGCTGGTGGGGTCCAGGCTGAAGGTGTGCTGGTGAGGGGGAGCAGGCAGGTGAGCCCCGAGACGTGTCCCAGCAGTGGGGACACGTCTGGGAATGCAGGGGCTGGCGCTGGTCCCTGCCCAGCTCAAAGGCACCTTGCTGCAAGTATCTGCAGCCCCAAAGGGACAGTCTGGAAGCAGGGTCTGTGCTTTCTGAGGGAAGTCTGATCCCAGGAGGATGTGCAGGAACCAGAGGGACCTGCCAGCCCACCGCTTAACGTCTGGGAATGCAGGGGCTGGCGCTGGTCCCTGCCCAGCTCAAAGGCACCTTGCTGCAAGTATCTGCAGCCCCAAAGGGACAGTCTGGAAGCAGGGTCTGTGCTTTCTGAGGGAAGTCTGATCCCAGGAGGATGTGCAGGAACCAGAGGGACCTGCCAGCCCACCGCTTACCCATCAGCCTGGCTGGTGGCATCATGGGACAGGCAAGGCTCCCCTTGCCCGCCCAGGAC
>NW_009929993.1:0-5814 GCF_000696875.1 Nestor notabilis | reverse complement strand
GCAAGGCTCCCATTGCCAGCACAGCACCAGGCTGTAAGGAGGGAACAGGGAGCCCTGTGCTTCCACCCCAGCCAACCTGACTTATGAGCAGCGAACTGGGAGAGGAGGAAATGTCAGCCACACCACTACCCTGGCAGGACACCAGCCCCAGGGACATGTCTGGAAAGGTGCCGCCACGCCAGAAAGGTGGAGGAGTTTGGGAGTGGGTAGCGCAAGGGCAAAAGGGTAACAGGGAGCTGGTTCCTGACATGCACACCCAGTATTCAGCATGGGACAAACACCAGATCCAGCATCCCCATACAGTGCTGAAGCCTTCCAGGAGGGAGGCAGATTATAGGGATGTCCTGAGCATCCCAGGGGTGTCCTACCAGGGATGCTCAGGATGGGCACCCCACCATGGTGCTGCCCTACCTCACCACGGTGCCCCACATAGATGAAGGCGCAGACAGGGTGGAAGGCACCTGTCCCACAGGCCAGCAAGTGTGTCCGGTTGTAGGGGTGCAGCACACGGATGTAGTTGGCACAGTCAGTCTGGGGGAACAGCACAAGAGGGGGAGGGTTTGGGGGAGGCTTGGTGCTTCACCCACCCCCAGCTCCCTGTCTCTGCCTGGGGCCCTGTGACAACGGGTGAGCCCCAGCCCTGGCTCACTGGGCTGCACCCACCTTTCTGCCACAAGTGATCCAGCCAGCACCTGGGCACCTCCTGCCCACAGGCACCCAGCTGCTCACCCCATCACACAGCCCCTGCCAGCCATGGGAGCAAGATCACCTGCCCAGCAGCTTCTGGTGGCAGCAGCTCCTGGTGGCAGCAGCTCCTACACCCAGCCCCAGACCCCTGGGAGTGCTCCTCTTCCTAGCGCCCAGGACGTGACCAGATGCAGGGACGTCCTTCCCTGTCCTATTCCTGCTTACGCAGGGATGAAACAAAAGGAGGAAACACAGCAGACAGAGACGGATACCTACAGTCATCCTTGTCTGCCTCCAGGACAGGCCTGATCTGGGATTGTCGCCTGCTACTAGGGACTGGTAGCAATGACACCCCTGGGGGTGCAGCCCTGCACCTCTGCCCTTGCCCAGCCTCTCCTGGCAGTTCCTACTGGAAAAGGGCTTCCTTCCTTCTCCCACTGAGCATCACCAGCTCTCCCCAGCCAGTGCCTGCCCTCCATTATCCCCCCCAGTGGAATGTGAGGCCCCTTGTCTGCCGGGAACACTGCCACCGAGCCACCCCGGGGGTTCCCAGCCTCCCCGCTGTTTATTTTCCCTTTGCAAAGAGCCTCTAAAATAGCAAGTTAAAAAAAATATATATGTTCAAGAAAAATAAAGGCTTGAGCCTGGCCCAGCTTGTATCTGTTGGTGAAAGCTTGTAAAACAAACATACAGCGCGGGACAGGGACCCCCGGGAGCAATTCGTCTGGGCAGGGGTAGCCTGGGGGTTTCTCCCCACCATAGTCCTGTCTCATATCGGGGCAGGGGGGATGCAAAGAGGGGTAAGGTCTAGGGAGCGAGGTCACTAGACCTGAGTGAGTTAAAGATTTCCCACCGCTGGAGCCAGCCAGGATGGGCCAGACCACATCACTGGGGCCTGGAACACAGCTCGGGGCTTCTGGTCCCTCTGAGCTCAGGTCTAGAATCCTGGCTGTCCCTGCCCGCTCAGTACAGCCATGTTTGGGGCACACCAGCAGCCACTCTGCAGCCAGTGGGGCTGAGCAGAGGCCTGGAGGTGGGATTTACTGGGTCCAGAGTGTTTCACACTGTAAGGCTTGGCTGACGACTCCCTGCCTCAGTTTCCCTCATCCAAGGGATGATCCCTTGCTCTGCCATTAACTAGCCACACAAGGGGACCTCCCACTCAGGGCAGAGCACACATGGGGCAAGACTCACCCCTGGGTCCTTCCCCTTCTGAAAGCACTCCTCCGTCTGCCCAGGGAGTGGAGGCCAGTAGATCTGAAACACAAAGTACGCATTGGAGCAAGAAGAGGGGACAGCAGGGACACAGCTTTGCAAACACAAGTCCCCAGGCTGTCAATGGCATGGGGATGGAGAGACGAAGAGTGAGAGGGACCAACAGCTCTCCAGAGCCCACAATGCCCAGGCTCCCACCCTGCAGCCCAGGGCAGGACCCTTCCTCCTGAGGCAAAGCACCCCGGTCGTCACAGCCACAGCTGTATTTGGGTGGTCACGCTGGGGATGGCTGGAGCTGGCCTGGAAGGGGAGGGGCTTACGGGTGGCCTGTGGAAGGGTGCTGTGGGACAGCAGGGAGTGATGGAGCCCAAGTCCCCTGCAGCCTTTGGCAGCTCTCAGACCAAGGGCAGCTTGGGTACACAAGCCCTTGACCCCATTGCAGTGACCCAGCACACCAAGGGGCACTTCATTTCCTTCTCCACTTTCTTTGGCTAGAAACAGCCCAGATCCATGTTTAAAAAAACAAAGTCAAAGTGGAGAGGTTGAAGGAGGAGGGGAACCACCACCAGCGTTGTCACTCTGGTCCATCACCTCTCCCAGCTAGGAGCTTTGCCAGCTGAACCCTGGCACAGCTTGTTGCAATGAGGGATGCTTTTACTTCCTTGTCTCTGCAGGCTTTGAGCTGTTTATTTGGCCCGTGAAGTGGATGCCTAGATGGGGATGGGCAGCACTTGCTCTCCCAGTGGTAGCTTTTTAGGAGAGTGGGGTCCAAGACATAGCTCAGCACCCAGGAACCACCAGTGGGGCTGCACCACCAGCATGCAAGTTTCAGATGTATTTCAGGGTGTTTGAGATGGAGCCATCCCCAGGGCAGGTCTGGTTTCAGGGTGACTTTGACTGGCTTGGTTGGGCATCATTCACCCAGAAGGGCTGCACAGGGGCCAGGGTGGGGGTGGAGCCCCCAGGGTGCTCAGCAGGACCCAGCTCACCTCCTTGGCATCTGTGTTGGCCCTGTCTAGGAGCAGGGAGTAGAGCATATCTTTCCCTCCAATGAAGAGCCGGTCACGGTACTCATCCAGGTAGAGGGAGCGGAAGCCCAGGAAGCCTCGGTGGCCAAAGAAGAGGACAGAACGGTTGGTGCTCAAAAGCTCTGCCAGAGAGGGAGGGAGGTGTCAGCCCCCAAACACCCTTCAAACCCTCTTGGGAAACACAAGAGGATACTTAGACCTCCACCCCAGTGGCTGCACCAAGGGCCCCTAGCTTTTTGAAGGGACAACCAGACGGCTGTGATGGCCACAGAGACAGGAGGGTCCCTTTGAGCTGCTGGTTCTGAGTATCTCAGAGCAGAAGAGCTGCTCCCAACTGCTGCGGAGAGCAGCTTCCACCTCCATCCCCACCTCACCTTGCCCAGCAAGGACTGGCTGAATCACCCCAGGCTCCTACCGTGTCCGTGCCACAGTGAGTCGGGTGTGTGAGAGCCTGGCAAAGGCTGTGCCGTGCCATCAGCCCCAGGCTGGGTTTGCACGGAGCCCGGGAGGGTGTCAAGAGCGGGCACAAGGTGGGCAGAAAGCAGGTACTGCCCCCACCAGGTGCCAGGCAGGGATACAAGGGTAGGCACCCAGCCAGTGCCATGGGGAAACAGGCACACAAAGCCCACCACCGGCACCACCAGACCTCGATGGCACCACCAGACCTCACTGGTTTCCTCCCTGCCATGGCGTGGGAACAGCACTTGGGGAAAGGCTGGATCGGCATGGGGACACCGTGTCCCTGGGATGGACATCACATCCCAGAGCAACAGGGTCTGACAGTCAAGGTTCCCAAAGCAGGTCCAATCCTGAATCCCGTCAGATGCTGAGAGGACCCCTGCAGTGATGCCGCTGCGGGGGCAGAGGCGAGACTGGTTCCTGGTGGGAAATCACTTTCAGCGTCAGCAAGCCGAAAACCCCGGCATGGTGGCACCCACCCAGCTGCTGCAGAGAGAAGGCAAGAGGGAGCAGCTCAGCTTCACCCGGCTCTGAAACCCCATCCAGTGACTGGGGAGGAGGAGGAGGACAAAGCGCCATTGATGAGCACAGACATGTCCCCAGACACCCTCTCCGAGGAATGCTGCCACCCACCGCTGCTGACCCCATCGAAACCCCCAGCCTGAGCAAGCCCCACGCATATCCCCATGAGAGGGGGGCACCAAGCCCTGCTTTTGCTGGGGGGACATTCGTCACCTCCATCCTGGTGGGAAATGTTTCTGCTGGGACCTGTAAGAGAAACAGTCTGTCCCTAGGGGACACCAGCCACTTCCACCCCATCACACACAGCTCCCATCGCTCCAAGTCACTCAAGGGCAGTCCCAGTGCCCTAACTGGCGATGCAGTGGCATGGAGGGACACAGCCACAGCGACTCCATCCTCACTGGGAAGACCCCTGTGCCTGCAAGCAGAGCTGGCACCAGGGGCCTCTCCATTCCACCTCCCCGGTGCCCTCCCATAGTCTCCTGTCTTCCCATATTGCCGGGCCCAGCCCGGGAAAACTGTCGTCTCCTTCTATTCTTGCCCAGCAATAATATTTTCCCAACTCAGAATAACATTGGCAAAGTCAGCAGGCTCCTTGTATTGTTTCAGGCGAGGCTTCCCCTTCTCCCCCAGCCGCGGCAAATTCCTCCTGGTGCCTCAGGTTACACCGGCTCCAGGCGCCTTCCCCTTCCCTGCTTTCACCTCCCCAGGGAGCAGCACCCTGCCATGCCCCATCCATCTCCTTTACCCCAGGGTGGGGGTCCCTTGGTAGGGACAGCAGGAAGCTGGAAGGGCACTGGGCTGTGCTGCAGTGCTCCCAGTCCACACAGCAGCAAAATGCTCCTTCCCCTCTTACACAAGCAACTGCTGGAAGTCGAAACAAAAGGAAAAGTGTGTCTTGAAGTGAGAGAGCGAGCTGGGGACACACTGCACCCACCGCTCGACACCTTCCCCTATTCCCGCCCCAGACATCACCCAGAAGCCAGAGCCACAGCCAGGCACAGCTCAGCTAAGCACAAGCAGCTTCAGTTCGCCCCAGTTTTCATTTCAGAGGCTTCTAATGACTTTAATTGAAAATTTCATTTTCTTTTTCTGCCCCCAGGGGAGAAGGCGGTGGCAGAATTTGTTTCATGGGAAATCTCAGTTTCTGTTTCCAATTTGGAAGAGGAACAGAATAATCAGCTTAAGAAATAAAAAAAAAAAAAAGCTTCAAAAGGTTGTTTGCTCCCCGCGGGAGGCTGTGGAGCCCCGGGAACCCCTCGCACCTGGGGAATGGCACGGATGGACTTTGTGCTGGAGTGGATCAGACACTCAGCCAGACGCTGAGCCCTACACCAAGCTCTGCTGGGACCCTCGACCTCCCACCCTGCCATTCCCACGAGCCACCCTGGGTGCCTGCTGCCTCACAGGATAAGCTGGGCCACTGCGTGCCTCAGTTTCCCCCTTTCAGCAGGGAGGGAGCTCCTGAGGTCTCCTGCTCTGCCCCAAGACAGGGGCATGGATGCAGCCAGCCCGTGCCACAGGGCAGGGGAACCCCAGCCCAGGCAGCACAAAGACAGAGAACAGCTTTTCCCCAGCACAGGGACATGCCCTGCAGCTCCCTGGGCTCTCCAAGAGCTGGGCTGTCCCAGGCTTTTCCCTTCCTTGGGAGGATATGCATGATGCAATTTATTTTATTTTAAATTTTTTTAGAGCAGGTTGATTGCTTTTAGGCAAGAAGGAGGAGACTGGTGCGCTACAGACTCCTCTGTCAAGTTTGGGTGGAAGCAGTCTGTGGATTAAACTGGCAGAGTTGGGGATGCAGCGAGCCAGAGCAGAATCACAGCGAGAGCTGTAATTAAAACCAAAGCATTCCCATGCTGCACCCCAGTCCCCCTGCACCCTAGCACCCGCGGCCCCGCAC
>NW_009929992.1:15708-16246 GCF_000696875.1 Nestor notabilis | reverse complement strand
CAGGGTCTGGGCAGGCACCAGTAAGTGGAGCACATCTGGTGTGAATTCCTCCCAGTGTCCCTGCCCCTGTTCCCACCCTGATCCTGCCCTTCCAAAGCCGCTTCTCCCACAGCACATGGTCCCACGTGGATTTTCCAGCTGGTGTTGCTTTGCCAAGGTGGGTGCTCTCATGTGCTGGTGTCCCAGGACATCCAGGTGATGGGGATGGGGCTGTGCCAAGCTCGGCACAACAGGGACACCGCAGGAGCTGCATCCCCCTCATCCGGGCAAGGGGCTGCAGGTTCTGAGGGTGGGAAAGGTTGATTTGGGGTGTTTTCTTGCTGTTCTTTCACCGGGTGCTGGTGACCTCAGCCTGGGAAGCGCTTGGGGCTGCCATTGTCCCTTGGGAACGCGGCGAGCTGCCTGCTCTGCCCTCGGGATTGCTGCCCGTGGGCTCCTGAAGGTCACGGACCTCTGGATGGGCCTCATGGCTTCTCCTTTCCAACCCCCCCTTGCCTTGCCCTTCCTCCCTGCAGTTGTCGTGGCTTTGCGCGGGTGC
>NW_009929992.1:15309-15608 GCF_000696875.1 Nestor notabilis | reverse complement strand
TGTATTACCTCCTCCGCCCCCGCCACGGCGGGGATTTAACGTGCTGAAGGGGCTTTACCTCCTGCGTCTGGGGGGGGGTGTGTGTGTGTCAGTGCTTCCAGTCCTGCCCCAGTTCCTCCCCCAGCACAAACCATCTCGTGCTGGGGGGTTACATCCCTGCATCTTCTCCAGGGACCTTGAGAAGTGACCTTGGGCACATCCCTTTGCTTCCCCACGCCTTGGTGTTGCTGTCGGGAAGAGGATGGTAGTTAATGTGTTTAATCTCCCCCCCCCCCCCCATTCCCCCCCCCTTGGTGTGC
>NW_009929992.1:12937-15240 GCF_000696875.1 Nestor notabilis | reverse complement strand
CCTTCCCTCCTCGTTGGTGTAGGGCTCTTGGCTCCGTTTGGGAAGTGCAACTGCGGAGCTAGAAAGGGCTGTTGCTATTTTATCCTGTCCCCGAGCGGGCAGGGTGGAGGCTCGGACGGTGCCGGAGTCGCCCGGGGTGGATTTTTCCCAGGCTGCCAAGTGAAACAAGTGGGGTCTGATTCTCATTTAATGCCGCAGCCCTTTACTGCGACTCTGGCAACGTAAAGGAGCCTAAATATGGTCATAAACCACATCCACTTCGAGGTCCCTCCATGCTGCCAGGGCAGCCAAACGGCATCTTTGTGCGAAGGAGAACAAAGCCCAAAGTGTTGGACAAAAAGTCCGGGAGCGGGACCCAGCTCCGTGGTGCTGGGAACTGCTGCGGGAGGTGCTGGGGAAGGATGTTGCAGAGGAAGGATGAAGAGGGTGGAGGGTGATGCCACCGAATCCATCCCACAGGACCAGGAGGGCTCTGCCACTGTGACCCCAAAACCCATCAGTGGCGAAGGGGCAGAAATTGCTTTTCCCTCTTTTTCTTCCCCAAGCCAGAGTTGCTTCCTGGGGTCACGTCGGCATCGCTCGGATGGACCTGCCATGGGATGCTGCGTGATGTCCCCCCAGCAGTGGGTTGCAGTGGTGGCTTCTTCGGGAGCAGAGGGAAACGAGGGAGAGGGATGCGTGGCACTGGCATCACCGGGCTGCTGCTGCCCCTGGTTGCCCAGTGCCGGCGGAGATGCCGCGGTGAAGCAAGCCCAAGGCTTGGGAAGTGAGCCGGCAGCATCCCATTAAATCCCGTTAATACCCGGGAGCACACACGGAGGTGGCCCGAGCTAATGGGGGCTGTTGTGTAGATGCTGTGGCCGGACTTCCCCATCTGCAGCCAGAGCTAAAAATACCCCCTTTGCCTCTCCCCATCTGCGCCGAGGGCCAGGGACTCGCTCTGCGTTTTGGTCGCTGTTTTGGCAGTTCCTCGAGGCTGAGCCATCCCGAGTACTGAGGTGACTCTATTGCAGATGACATTCCTGCCCCCGGGAAGCTGTGGCTCTGCTCTAGCCAGGCGCGGCCAGCACAGAGCAAGTGAGTCACAGCAGGGGCAGGGAGGAGGAGGAGGAGGAAGCACAGAATCCCGCGGCTGTGCCGGGTGGGAGCGGGATGCCCCCGGTGACAGCACGACCATGGGATGCATCAGCCCCTCACCTCCTTGAGATGGTGTTTATTCCTTTCCCATCAATGCAGCTCTAATTCCTTTCTCCTTTATTTTGCACACACCCCCCCCCCCCCCCTTCCCCCCCCCCCCCCCCCCAATTAAAGCAGCTTTCAATAAAAAGCTGGAATTTCTTCCTCATTTTGTTTGATGGGAGCTTAGGCAGTGCTGGAAAGACCTCGAGGTTTTTCCCTGTGCCTTGTTTGAGCAGCAGTTTGCTTTTGCTTTCAAGATGGATCTAGCTGTCTGCCTGCCAGCAGCTCTACCTCCACAGATCTGTCGGGTTTCATCTCGCGCTCCAGTTTGGTTTCCTTGTGGTTTTTCCTTATGTTTTTCCTTTTCCCTCGTTCCTGGTGTCTCCCTGCTGGAGCTCCCCACTGCTTGAAAACCAGACAAGAGCTTGCATCCTCTAAGGAATAAACCCCCAGTGCCCACGTAGAGTTAAATATTTGAGGTGATTTATTGAGGGGGGGGCTGACTGTATGTTTGCTTTGTCTTAAATGGTGGCTGAAAGGATGGGGGGGAATGAGGCTTCTGAGCTACGTGGGGAGAGTTTTGGGGGGAAGCTCAGCCCATTTTCATAGGGTTTGTGTTGAGGTTGGGGGATGCAGTGGCTGCTCCTCAGATTCCCATGGGCACTCTCCCGAGCTATAGGTGCCCCTAGATGACAGCGGGGTGGTGGGTATGGGTGAGCTGAGCCGTGTGGAGACCTCGGAGCAGCTTCCAGTGTCTGAAGGGGGCTACAAGGATGCTGGAGAGGGGCCTTCATCAGGGACTGGAGCAATAGGACAAGGGGTGATGGGTTCAAACTGAAACAGGGGAGGTTCAGGTTGGAGATAAGGCAGAAGCTCTTCCCTGGGAGGGTGCTGAGGTGCTGGCACAGGGTGCCCAGAGGAGCCGTGGCTGCCCCATCCCTGTCCAACCATCCCAGGTTGGACACAGGGGCTTGGAGCAAACTGCTCTAGTGGAAGGTGTCCCTGCCCGGGGCAGTTGTTGGAGCTGGAGGAGCTTTACGGTCCTTTCCAACCCAAACCACTCTGTGATGCTATGACAAAGATGAGTTTGCAATCCTGTAATGCAGAACTGCTCTTGGTTCTAT
>NW_009929992.1:10452-12912 GCF_000696875.1 Nestor notabilis | reverse complement strand
TGTCAGGCTGTGGCCACCACCCAGGAGCCACTGTGGTGTCCCGTCCCGAAGCAGCCAGACTGGACCATGCCAGGGCTACACGTTTCCCTCTGTGCCGAGCAGGACACGTATGATTTCCCAATGTGCAATTATCCATTGGTTTTCCTGGAGGCTCCAGTGGCTGCACGTGGAAGGGGCTCCGCAGCACCCGCATTCCCGACCCTTCTCCTTTTAATTGACCAGCACTGATTGAAATCCAGAAGCAGGGAGCTGAGTCCTTGCCTCTGTGCTGACATTGCCCCGATGCCCCAGCGTGGACATCTCAAGGTCAGAGCCGTGCTGCGGTGTCTTTGGGCATGAGCCAGCACAGGGTTGAAGTGCTCCCACCTCCTGCCTTGACTCAGTGTTGTTTTGGGGTTGGAAAGGTGGTAATTAAATGACCTATTTCTGGGCAAGGAGGAAGAGGAGGAGGAATCGTTTCTCTTTCCAGAACTTCAAATAGCTTCCAACAAGCGGCCGGCACCATCCCAAAACCGCTTCCACAGGAGGAGGTGCCTCCCATCTGGCATGCTTGGGGTGCGTGTGGGGTCCGGGTGCCATGGGGAGAGAAGGGTGGTCTCCCCTGCAGCTCTTCCCCCTTTCAAAGGGAGGAGGAAGATGCATCTCCCCGTTTTTTTATGTTTTTATTTCTTTTTCCAGCCCCCAAAAGGAGTAAAGAGATTTGGGAGGCAGCAAATGGGGCCAGGTCCCTGGCCCGAGCCCAGCCCAGGGCTGCAAGGGGGTCACCTCTTGTAGGCTCATCTGGGAAGGCAGCAAAGGGATTCCTCCTCCTTCTCCTTTTCCTCCTCCTTCTGCAATGGGGGGGGAGATTACTGGCATCATCCTGCACCCCACAGCAGGGTGCTGGGGGCTGTTGGTGGCATGTTCCCTACCCAGGAGGATGCAGTGGAGCTCTTGGGGTGGAAGGTGTTATTGATGGATATAAGCAGTGGTTATAAATAGTCTTGGTTGAAAGTTTTCATCTGCCTTTTGAAATGAAAGTGCCTTTTGGAACAATGTGACTTTCCTCCATCTTTTTGGAAAGCTTCATTATCATTATTATTAAGATGAAACTTATCTTTTTAAGAGCATTTTTCCTCTCCAATTATTGGAAGACTTCAGGGAAAACTTGCTTGGGTGCCACAGAAACCCAGGAGCGCATCCTATGTCGTGCAGGTAGGGAAAACATGTGGGTCAAGTTGGGTTGGGTTTCCTCACGAAAACAAATAGAGAATGGGAAATGTCCACAGCATCAGTGGGAGGTTTCTACTCAAATCATCAATATTTTGGGGGCTGAAAAATTGGGCTTACTTAAAACCTGCTGAAAAAAAGACAAATAAGTTAAAGAAGTGGAGTAATTTGGGCAAAGAACTTTGTGTTTAGTACAAACCTGGCAAAGTTTCTGGGTTTCTGTCTGGAATTTCTGGGTTGTAAAGCCTGAAATCCTCCCCCAGCCCAAGCAGTAACCTTGAGACGTGGTGTCAGCGCAGGAGTTTTCCACTGCCAGGGAAGAAAAAGATAATTATGTATAAAAAGAGGAATGTGAACAAGTTCTTTGGACCTGCCAGACATTTGTTTTGTTACCGAGGCTGCCCTGTCCCGCAGCCCCAGGCTGGGGTGGTCCAGGAGCATCTTCTCCTTGGAGCAGGAGATAAACCAGTGTGATAGAATCATAGAATCCCAGCCTGGTTTGGGTTGAAGGGACCGTAAAGCTCATCCAGTTCCCCCCCGCTGCCACAGGCAGGGACACCTTCCACTAGAGCAGAGGGGAGGATATAGTGGAGACGAGGTGGTGTCTCCAGGTGCAGTTATCCCTGAGGATAAACCACGTGCTCCTTGGAGACGTGTCTCTGCCCTTAAGAAAACCTGGTGATAACAGCAAACGTACTTTGCTGACTCTTCCACCCCAGCTGGGTGAGGGCAGGGCTTGTTTGGACATGGGCTCAGGACAGTTTTCATCTGGTATTCCAGTGAGGAGCAGTGCTTGGGATCACACGGGCAGAGTGTCAGGTTGGATATATCAGGTTGGATATAAAGAAGAAGCTGTTGCTGAGGCGCTGGCACAGGGTGCCCAGAGAAGCTGTGGCTGCCCCATCCCTGGCAGTGCTCAAGGCCAGGTTGGACACAGGGGCTTGGAGCAACCTGCTCTAGTGGAAGGTGTCCCTGCCCGGGGCAGGGGTTGGAGCTGGAGGATCTTAAGGTCCTTTCCAAGCCAAACTGCTCTATGATGCTCTGTGTGTTCCAGGCTCTCCTCTGAGTGCATAGATTGGTATCGGTGGGCTTAGGGCTCTCCAGCCTCTTGTGGAGTGATGCTTTCCCTGAGAGCTTGATGCTCCGCTGTTTACAAGGACTTGACTCCCCATTCCTTGCGTTTAAAGCTCAGGGATCCATCCTTGCTCCATCCCAAGCTCCCTGACTCGGCACGGCCATCCTTCCCACGCG
>NW_009929992.1:374-10264 GCF_000696875.1 Nestor notabilis | reverse complement strand
GGGATGCTTCTGCCAAGAGGGGGGGCGGAGCCGGCGCTGCCTCTTAGCAGAAATCTGTCGTGGTGGGAAGGTTGGGAGCCGTGGAGCGCCGAGCCCCATCGCTGTCCAAAATAGAAGCAGAACAAATGGTTGGAGCAGGATGCTGGTGGTGAAGGCAGCCAAGCCTCTTCCCGCGGCAGCTGGTGGCTGCTTCTTGCTCCCTCCATCAATCCTCTCCCCAGCGCTGGAAGAGATGAGCATCTGCCTTTTGGGGGGGTGGTGGTGGGGTTTTGTGTGATCTCCATAGGTTTTGGGGAGGGTTGGGCTTTAATTGAGCTGCGGGGGGAGGGGGGAGAGGGGTTCTGATAGTGTAGTGTGAGATAAGGAGGTGACGGGGAGTTGGGTGGCGTCGGGTCACAAAAGGGACTTTGTCCCAAAACAATGACGTAGGTGCTGGGTTGAGCCCAGTGTGATGCTGGGTGCTGACCTGGTGTTGGGTGCGTGCGTGTGGAGCTGCTCGTGGTGGCCGGAGGTTCTGGGTGCTCCTGGGATGTTGTAGGAGCTGTACTGGGATCACCGTGTCCCTCCTTGGAAGGAGCGTGGTGGGGAAAGGCTCATTGCACCTCACTGTGCTGCCAAGGGGTTCCTCATCACCCCTGCAGACACTGCTTCCGAGGGGGATCAAAGCTGCGTGTCCTCTCCCCAGTGCTGGCACCCAGGGGAGGAAATGGTGAGATGGATTCTGGTTGCAAATCAAGAGAGTTTGTCAGAACCCTGCTCATTGCCCTCTGATCCTTGAGGTTTAAGGTCAGGCGCGTGTGCTTTAGCGAGCAGGATTTCACGCCACCCGTTGTGCCCCGAAGGGTCGCTCCAGATGGATGAGATGTAAGTGGGAAGGTTGGGAAGAGGTTTCCTGTAAGGGATGATGTTCTTGCCTTGTCCTTTCCAGCGGACAGGACCAGCCACCGCGAGCTCAGCATCCGCTCGGGTGACCTTCAGCGCCTTGTGCTTGGTGAGGGAGGAAGGCTGCTTTGCATGCCCTGTCCCTGCCATGCTGCACAGGTACCCAGCAACCCGGGGTCTTTTTGTTATGCAAATGCAGCTTTGTTTTTGGCTTCTCACAGATAAATACCTTGGAGGCTAAATACGGAGCTCAGGGCCCTGCGAAAAGCCACCCTGATGTCTCAAGGCTGACCGGTGGGACGCTAAAGGTGGCCGGTTGAAGGTTTGGCTACCTTTGGGGACTGAAACCAAATCCTCCGAACTTTCTTGTCTCCATGAGGTTATAGAAGTGGATTTGCACTGAGGGGTGCTGTGAGCCCTGCTGTGCCATCCCACGGCTGGATTGTCCAGTTCTATAGTGATGGGCTGTGATTTTTTCCAGGCATTTATGGGCTCGGGAGATCTTTTTGCCCCAGCATCCCGCTGCCCTCCAAGCATCCCTGCTTTAAGCTGCCTTTTGGAGCTGTGGCTCTGGCACAGCGATTTCCACACCCTCCCCTGATGTCAACCACCCAGGTTTTGCTACTGGGGTCTTCCTCATACCTCACAAAGAAACAACCAAAGGGGTGCAGGCTGTGGATGCTGTGCCCGATGCCGTGCACTGGACCGAAGTGCCTTTTGCTCACCTCACCCGCTAGAAGGGTGCGTAGGTGAGCTTGGCGTGGGGCGAGGTGGCCCCCGTGGGGCTTTCTGGCTTCCTTTGGGACCCCGTGAGCCCGCTGGCAGCTCATGTCCCCTGTGCTGGGGGTCACGGGCCGTTGGGCTGTGTTTAGGCAGAGCTGTTTGTGTAAGATCTGGTTTTATTTGTGTGTCTGTTGGAAACTCGGTGCTCTGGGTGCAGGGTGATGTGGTGGGAAGGGGCACATGGAGGGTGGAAGTGTAGCTAAAGATGGTTTAGCTTTTGCTGGTGCAGTTTTCCTATTCCTGTGGTGCAGGAGAGCTTGAGGCTGCTGGGGTTTGGAGGGGTGAAGCCTTCAGTGCTTCAGCTCGGGTCCTGGCTCGTCCCTCCTGTGCAGTCACAGGTCACCTTCCAGCCTGAAAACTCACTGACATTACACAGAGCCTGAGAGCACCCAGAGGTGTATCATGGCCTTGCAAAACCATGGAGCAACAGAGGGGTTTTCTCCTATTGGGAGCTGGACAGGAGCCCAGGGACTCCCACATGCTGTTGGTGATGGGATGCCACCAGGACCTAAGGTGGGCAAAGTAAGGTGGAAAGGAAAGGTGGTGGAAAATGAAGGTAAAAAAAGGGCTGAGCAGCTCTTCTGGAGCTGCTGCTTTGCAAAGTTGGTTGGTTTTGCCACCGGTTGGGTGCTGAGCCGTGGTGGGCTCAAAACACCCCCAGAATAGGGTGTTCCTGCTCAGAGCTGCCTTGGGTACTGCAAGAGCTCCTCCTCTGCCCTCGCTCCAACAGCTCCATGTCCCTCTTGTGTTGTTGCCCCAGAGCTGGACGCAGGATGCTCTGCCCAGAGCGCAGGAGAGGGGGATCTACCAGATCTCTCTAGTAGAGAGGATTCATCCTCTGCATCTCATCAGCGCTGGGTCAGCCGCTCTTTTCCAGCATCTGCTTCTGAAGCCAAGGTGCTGCCTTGGTCATTTCTTTCTCTCTTTTTATTCTTTTTCCCTAAATACATCCCCAGTGCAGCTCGTCCATGTTTCAGCCACCTTCTCCCCTGTTCTCGTGCTGAAGTCTATAATGCCGAAATTATAGCATCACCCTCATTGCCATGGCAACACGCAGGGATGTATTTGAAAGGGGAAAAAAAAAGAAGGACCAGAAGCCCTCCAAGGATTATGACTTCAGTGAGGGATCAGGCTGGAGGGGAATCTGGGTCATGGCTGGAGCAGGCTTTTCTTCCAGCCTGTCTTTGGTAATTCCCCTTACAGCGACCGTGTCAGGGCCGAGCCACTGTTAAGCACCCATGGGTGCTCCCTGGAATGGGTCCATCTACGCCGGGCCGTGTTGTGCTCCTTATGTAGGAGATTGCTCCTCACCTCTCTGTACCCCCAGGAATGAGCATCCTCTGCCAGCTTCATATTCCCACCCCAAGTCCAGGCTTTGGAACCCAAAGTCGTTCCTGTTAAAGCGCCCGTAATGCCGAAGCCGCGCTTTGTGCCTCATCCCCCAAAATAAACAGGACTTTTTTTTTTTTCTTTCCTATTTTTTTTTCTCTCTTCTCCTCCTTTTTCCCCCCCTCTCTTTTTCCACACCCCCAGAGCCGCTGTTGCTGGTGGCAGGGAGCCCAGACTCCGTAGGAACTCAGAAATGCCGCAGATCCAAGCCCCGGCTGCCCTCTCGGTTTCGCAATCCTTTGGAAGCAGGGGGAGAGACAAGGAATAAAATGGGAGGGGATTTATAGTTGGGTTTTTTTCCTCTTTATTAGAGATTTATAGACTTTCCCACCAGTAGGGACAAGGAGTCGGAGCTGAGCAGCCAATTTCCTACAGTAAGTTTCCAACCCTTCTCCTCTCCAGCCTCTGCAAACCCCTCTTGAGGCCTCGCCTCCGGTGGGGTGGTTGAGTTTTTGGGAAGCCATCGGCGATGCGGGGGGGTGAGGGCTGCCAGCACCTTCCACGTGGGATAGGTTACATGATGCTCGGAAAGCAGCTCAGGTTGGGGGTTTTTGAGCTGTTAAAGCCTTTTGTTGACCTGTTTCTCAGTTGCGTGTGAACTCTTTGGCTTGGGCTTGGTGGTGATGCTGCAATGGTCACTCGCGGACACGGTGCCTCCAGTTTGCTGGGTGCTGTCACCATCCCCTCTCTGCCATTTGGCATCTTGGGGTGTGTGGGCCACCTATTTGTAGGTAATTGCAGCATCCAGCCTCTGAGGTTGCTGGTCAAGGGAGGGTTTTGTTTGCTGGTGTATTTTAAGCGGCTGGTTTTTACAGGCATGGAGGGATCCGGTTGGTGCCACAACCGTCTCCTGTCCCTGCTGATGCCGCGTTACCTGCAGCCAGTGCCAAGCACGGGGCATGGTTCAGCTCCCTGCACCCTCACCTCATCCATTGCTCAGCCAGTGCTCCTGCTGAGGGCAAAAATCCTCCCTCCCAGAGCTGTGTCTGGATGAGGTCTAGGTTCTGGCAGCTCCAGTCTGAATATCCAGTGATTAATGGGGTTAAACTGGTCCCCGCAGTGAGGTGGTTCTTCTTTTGCATCTGGTTTTCTCCAGACTTGTTAAGCGTGGAGGGGACGGATGGGACCGGGGCTGTGTTGTGCTGCGATGAGATTAGATAAGGGCAAGCTGCCTGTGAACAAAATTCCTACCGGATAATTATTTATACCTCCGTGTGCGTCACTAATAAACATCTGGATCTGCTCCAAACATCTTCATTTGATTTGTTTTGTAGTCTCTCGACGGGGATGTTTGTCAGATCTTCATCCCACCTCCCTTTCGGCGCGTGGCTTTTGACGACTCAGCTGAAATGAAGGGGTTTTGCTTTGAGCAGTTGCCCTGCTCCCGTGGGATGAGCCCATCCCTGCCTGCTCACAGCCAGCCTCTTTTGCCTGGGGCGTTCCTGCTTTTGGGGCTGGTTTAGTGAATTCCCAGCTCCTGGATTCCTGGGATGGGGTGAGAAGTCACGTTGCCCTTTCTCCAGAGGAGAAAGTTTCTGGTGGTTGTGGTTGCAGGGAAAATAGTGAGTGGTCAAATCCCCCCCCACCCCCCAAAAGCAACCCCAGATGTGTTGCTTTCTATTTTAAACCAGCACCGTTTGATTTGGGGGCGAACCAGACTCCTGACCTTTGGGAGCGCGTGGGGCTGGCAGTCACGCCGAGCTCTTTGAGGCCAGGGCTGACTTCTTGTTCTGTTTGTGTAGAGCCAAGAAATGACTATTAATAACTTTCCCTGAATGAGAGTTGAGTACCTGCTTCCCTGGGGCTCCTTGGAAGGCTCCGGCTCGGGCGGATAACATCACCACTCATTAAGAACGGGACCAGAGCATCGCTGCGCGCAGCTGGGATGCAGATGGGAAGGGACTGGTGTGGGAGGGGAGAGATGAAGGGAGCCTCTGGCTCGCTTTTAAAGCGCCTTGGGCAGGGCTTGCAGGCGCCACAAGCTATTTTTTGGTGTGTTCCTCCATCCTTTCCACAGTCCCAGCCGCTCTTTGCACGGAAAAACCATCCCGAGTGGCCAGAGCCGGCAGCAAGCGGCAGCTCCCTGTGTGCTGGCGGGGCCTGAAACCTGGGCTCTCCCCTCGGATGGGCCCACGGAGAAAGATGTTTCAGTGCTGCACCCAGATTAATCTCTCTAAACTGCATTTCCCTAATCCTTCATTAGGATCTCATTGTGAGCTTGTTATCCCGGTAGGGCTTAGAGCACTGCGTGGCGGCGGTGCCGGGGTGGGAAGGGGCTGTGTCATTCCCACCGGTGCCACGTGCTCTGCTGGGATGTGCCGGCAGCGCTGGGTGAGATGGGCTCTGCTCAGAGAGGTGTGGGTGACAGCCCCGTGGCTTTGCTGTGGTCTGCAGGGACATTTCAGGTTATCTTCCCCTCCATCACTGGATGTGTTGGTGCTGGGGGACGGTGTGATGTAAACCCGAGCTGGTCTGGTTTGTGCTGAGGCTGGATCTTCCTTAGGAGCATTCCCGAGCATCCCTGCTGCAGCAGCCCCGTGTGACAAGGCTTTAGCTGGGGTTATCCAGTGAGCTCGGCGCTGGATAACCCCCTTCCCGCTGCCACAGGAGCCTTAAAAAGGGCATCAGATGGACCCAGCGTGCGCGGGTGGATTCCTTCCCTTAGCGAGCGGCCGCTTTCCCGCTGGGAAGCTGGAGCTGGTGCCCTGCTGCTCCGTGCCACCGGCTCTCCCTTCGCAGCACCCGGCTTCTCCATCCTTCCCCTGTACTGTCGGGTGATGGCAACAGCTCTGCAGCACCCGAGGGGGTCAGGATACTTGCAAGCCTCAGGTTTGGAAGGTGCTTTGGAGCCAGAGAGCGGGGCTGTAAAGCTGGAGGGTGATGGAGCGGCGCTGAGTGTGCTTTGTGTTGCAGGCTGCGATCTGCAGAATCTCAGGAGATGGTCTGCAGAGTGGTTGCAAAAAGCAAACCCAAACCCACACACCCACACTTCCCACATGCGCAGCAAACAAGGAAGCGCAATCCAGGGGATAAGCAAGCAGCAGCCGGAGCGGAGACTTGAGCAAGAGGCTTGTTCCCCCCTTTCCAAAAGAGAGAGGTGGGATGTTTTTATCTTCGCTGGGTTTTGGGTAGAAATGCGGCTTCGAAGAGAACCTTGGTGCCTAAAAACTTGCTGAGTTCTAGTGGTTTCCTGTCCAACCTCCTCCGTGCTGGCACATAGGTTAATGTGTCCTCATCCGTTCTCCATGCCAGGTATGACGGGGTTGGGAGCAGGGAGGTGACTCCTCAATGAGCATGAACCCGGCTCTAAAGCTGCTCCTTCTCCAGAGCATTTGCTGCCGTTGAAAGTTTAATGCACATTTATTGGCCTTCAGATTGTGGAGAGCATCTTCTTGGCAGCTTCCAGGGCACAGTGAAGGGCTTGGGGCATCGCTTGGCTCCGGGAGGTGGGGTCTTCACAGGGAACCTGGTGCAGGACTGAGCCTCTTTGGTTCTTGCTGTGTTTATTTCTGCTCCTTGTGCCAATGCTGGAGCAGCCCTGGGTCCTGCTCCCCTCGTGGGGCTTCCCAGAGAATGAAGGGATCAGGGAGTATCATGAGCCGTGATTTGCACTGGCTTTTATCCTGCCAGAAGAGGGGAATAGTGATGTCCAGGAGCGTGGGGCTGAGCCCTTCTCACCTTGCAGTTTGGGCTGCTCCCATCCTGGGGCCGTGCTGCCCTGCTTCCCGCCGCTGGGAAAGGTAGAGCTTTTCCAAATGCCTCTTTCCCCTTTTCCTGTGCCTATAATTAGCCCTGGCTCCCCGCCACCATATACTGTATGATCCTGGAAAGAGGTCATGGCTTTGCTGAAATTCTTGGGAACAGAGCTGCCTTTGCAGCTGGGAAAGCTGTGCAGTTTCCAAGCAGATAAGAAATAGGGCAAATGCAACTCTTTTCCCTGCTGTAATTTATGGGCTCTGGGCATGGCATCCGACGGCCTCCTCCCTGCTCTGGCTCTCTACTTCCTTGGGGGATGGATGAGTCCATGTGGGTTGGCAAAGAGGTTCAACCAGCTCCTGGCTCCGGTGTGCTGCTCCAGCCCTGCTCCTGGGTCTTCTTTTCCCCTTCTGCTGCATCCGTCCATCCAAGGTGTTGCCTTGGATAGGAAACAAACCCCATTCCTGGCTGTTTGTGCCCCTTCCCGCTTCTAAAACTTGGTGTTTTGATGACCATCCCATGAGCAGGGCTCCTTCTGCAGCGGGAAAAGCATCATCTCAATGATCTTTAAAGGTCTTTTCCAACTCAAATGATTCTCTGATCTGCAGCCAGGTGAGAACCCCACTTTTTGGCTAGGAAAGGGCAAAGCAGATGGGAGCAGAGGGATCTGCTGGGGTTTCTGCCTCAGAACCCTCTTGTGCAAAGCAGGGAAAACTCAAAGGGAAAAAAGGAGTTTTAAAAGAGAAATGGAGCAAAATCCCCCCGTGAAGAGTTTCCCAGAGCTCTGCTGTTGTTGTGCTACCCCTGTACAGTGATTTGGAGAGGTCAGGATAAAGACAACCAAAAAGGGTAGGAATGGGGAGAGGGAATGGAGTCCTAGGAGGCTGGGGCTCTACACGTGCTGTATCCCCCGGCAGCATCCCGCTGCTGAGCCCGTCTTCCCTTTCCATTGGAGAGATTAGCTAAAGAAAATCAGGAGATTAAAAAGGAAAACACTTTCTGGTTGTTTGAATTGGCTCCCAGGCCTGAGAGCTGCTTCTGCTCCGTCCTCTGCAGTCGAACGCTGTGATTTCCACTTGAAACTACAGGACTGTGGGGCTGAGAGAGCTGGGCTGGGGCAGCTGGAGAAGAGAAGGCTTCTTAGGGGGAGACCTTAGAGCAGCTCCAGTGCCTAAAGGGGCTCCAGGAAACCTGGAGAGGGGCTTTGGACAAGGGATGGAGGGACAGGACAAGGGGAATGGCTTGAACCTGCCAGAGGCGACACTGAGCTGAGCTCTGAGGCAGAAGCTCTTCCCTGGGAGGGTGATGAGGAACTGGAATGGGTTGAAGGGAGAAGCTGTGGCTGCCCCATCCCTGGCAGTGTTCAAGGCCAGGTTGGACACAGGGGCTTGGAGCAACCTGCTCTAGTGGAAGGTGTCCCTGCCCGTGGCAGGGGCTTGGGAAGTGGATGAGCTTTAAGGTCCTTTCCAACCCAAACCAGGCTGGGATTCCAAGACTTGATAAACCCCGTGTTTTGTGTTTGCTGGTGCGAGTGTGCTCATAGTGGGGGTTGCATTTGGGATTTTTCCCAGGGTGATTGGGGCAAATCCATCACTTCCCGTCCTGGGAAGTGCTGCTTGCGCTGGCCATGGAGGTGTCATTGCCCCATGGGGGAGTGTCCTGCGGATTCGTGCCGCTCACTTCACTGTTCACCCAATCACACCCAGATCCTCTCCTTCTCTCTGTAGGTGCCTCCAACCCCCCCTCGTGCCTTCCCCTCGCAGTGGTGTACGTGGGGGGCAGTGTGGGAGTTGCTGACGATGGCACCGAATGTGTGAGTGTTGCTCTGCACCTCGCTGGGGAGAAATAGCTTCATCTGGAGGTTTGTTATCTTCAGCACGAAAGAATGTGAAGTTTGGGGAGCAGTTGCCTTCCCTGCAAGGGGCTACCAAGGGGCTTTAACCTTGGGTAAGCCCAGGGATGATTGTTCTGCTGGGTGCTGCCTGGCAGAGCCTGGTTTGTCGGGATGTGGTTTAGCTGGAGCTGAGGAACAATTCCTTGCCCAGAGGGTGCTCAGGCATTGGAACAGGCTGCCCAGGGCAGGGCTGGAGGCACCGTCCCTGGGGGGGTTCACATCCCATGGAGCTGAGGCCTCGGTGCCCGGGGTTAGTGGTGGCCTTGGCACTGCTGGGAATGGTTGGAATTGATGATCCAAAAGGGCTTTTCCAGCCTGGTTGATGCTGTGGTTCTCCGATCGGGCAGCGATGGTGGGTGCTGGCGTTGGTGGCTGTCTCCAGATGCGCTGCTGAAAGGGGCTGGGTGCCTGGAAGCATCAGCAGAGGCTGGTTTAGCTCAGGACACACAGGAGGGTCTGTAGCACAACCCGGAATGAGATGCAGATCTCCCATTGCCCTGCGTTTGACCACAAGCCTCCTCTCCTCTGCACAAGGAGGGCCTTCTTCTTGCTTGTTTGCAAGTCACCCTCATAAACAGCCTTAAAAAAGCCCTCATGGAGCTGGGCTGGGATTTTCCAGCGTGTTCCCATTCCCTCCATGGGGTGGGGGCAGCACTGGGGACACACAGTGTTTTGCCTGGTCCTTCCTGGTGCGTTCCCACCTCCTCCCGCTGCATTTGCAGTCGTGCTGGCACAGAGCTTTGGGGGGCAGCAGCAGCTCCCCCAAGCCCAGGGAAGCCCTTTGCCACCCCAATGTGTCGGGGGGGGTTGGCCGGGCCCCCTGCCACTGTTTGTCAGAGCGGGGAGATGGATGGGCTGAAGGGTTTGGACTTGGGTGAAGATGTTTGTTTGGTTTCCATGGGGAGAGGCTGGGAAGCAGGCTGCTGACTCAGGCCACAGCAGAGCATGGCTAAGAGCAAAGCAGAAGGGCTTCGCTCTTCATGATGATGGTTTTCTCTTCCCGGGTTCCTGGTCTCAGGAAGGGGGCAAAGTGCTGCATCAGCCTGGGACAACCCCCTTGGGGTCCTTGGGGACCTGCCCATGGGGATGTCATTCCCGAATAGGGGAGCTGGGACCCCCATGCTGGGCAGATGGACGGTATCTGGATGCTGGAGAGGGGCTCTTCATGGGGAGTGCAGCAATAGGACAAGGGGTGATGGGTTCAGACTGAAACAGGGGAAGTTCAGGTTGGATGTAAGGTGGTTCT
>NW_009929992.1:0-270 GCF_000696875.1 Nestor notabilis | reverse complement strand
GAGCCCGGGGTGACATGGTCTAGTGCAAGGTGTCCCTGCCCATGGCAGGGGCTTGGAACTGGATGATCTTAAGGTCCCTTCCAACCCAAACCATTCGATGAATCTATGGCAACCCCTGGAGCCATCCATGAGCCCTGCCAGATGTGCTGGTGCAAGGAGATGGGTGGCCCAGCTGTGCAGAGGGTGCAGAAGCAAAGCTGGGTGCTGGGAGCCAGAGGACACCCCTGCACCCATCCGTCATCCCACGCTTCCCCTGGCCCCCCTCCGTCC
>NW_009929991.1:418-634 GCF_000696875.1 Nestor notabilis | reverse complement strand
AGGGCCTGGGCTGCCCCTGGGACGTGGGCCTGTATCCAGGCCAGCCCTAGCAGGGCTGCTGTCACCAGGTTCCTCTGGGATGATGCCAAGTGGTCCCGCAGTGCAGCACAAAGGCAGTTTTGGGTCAGGCAGCTGCCTTGTAGAGGGGCACAGGGGCTGCATCCCCTGGGAAGGCTCCTCAGCCTCCTCCCTCTCCTCCGCCTCCTCCCTCAGGGT
>NW_009929991.1:0-261 GCF_000696875.1 Nestor notabilis | reverse complement strand
CGCTACACCTCCTCCATCACTCAGTGAGACCAAAGAATGCTCCTGCACATCCTCCTTCACTCAGTGAGGATGAAGGATGCTCCTAACACCTCCTTCATTGCTCAGTGAGGCTGAAGGGTGCTCCTGCGCACCCTCCATTGCTCGGTGAGGCTGAAGGATGCCCCTACACCTCCTCCATCGCTCGCTGAGGCCGAAGGAGGCTCCTGCACATCCTCCTTCGCTCGGCTCCAGCTGGTTGCGGCGGGAGGCGGTCGCTGTAGC
>NW_009929990.1:50539-88555 GCF_000696875.1 Nestor notabilis | reverse complement strand
CTAGATGATCTTAAGGTCCTTTCCAACCCTAACTATTCTATGATTCTGTGATTCTGTGATACATAGCATCATGTGGTTTTACTGAGTTAACAGCACTAAAGGCATATTTTTTTCCCTCTAAGAACAAGCCCGTAACACTCTTTGCTGGTGTACCCAGGAATGCTTTGGAACTTACTAATGAAAGGTAATGAAAGTTCATACTAAGGCTGAATCCAGGCTGTGTCATGTAGATAACAGGACTCTGAACCAAGTCAAATCTGGAGATTTATGTCCCCCAGTCTTCAGAAATGAAGTATTCCAAAGATAGCAGGAAGCACTGACCTTAAATTTAACTTGGGTTTCAGGGAACACACCTGTATCTATTGGAATATCTGATATGGATACTTTGGTATCTTGAAATACCAAAATGTCTTTAAATGCTCCAATGGTGTTCCAGGATTTTATCCATAATATTTTAGCCTTAGATTGATGTATAGTGACATGACACAGCAATCATCCTTTTTGTTGGAAAACTAGAGTAATCTTTAAATTTCCTTTGCCCTGGGACATTTCTGTCAACACAATCTGTCTAGAGGTGTCAGTCATGATATTTCTGCATAACATCTTCCAATAGACATAAACATTCGTCTTCTGCATAATTGTTGTGATACTTTGTGCTTGGGGGCTGCTCCAATAATTAAAAAATGCATGCTTCCTTGTTGGTGTATGTTACAGGTTCACCAAAGGCTTTTCAAGTGAGTGGTCCCTCTAGCTGTACTCTCCAAAACAGAGATTAAATGTTCCAGGGAAGTCCATTTTGCTTTGGAGCAGCTGAAGCAGATGATCACCTCATCCCTACATGTACACACTGAAACCCAGCAGAGCTCTGTTTTGTGGGGGCAGATGCCTCTAACTCTGCAGTTAAGGCTGTGCTATCAAAGCAACAAGCAGCATGGTCCTTGTTCTCCTCAGTGTTTAGATTTCTGTAACTTACTTATCAGCCAAGTAATTAAAACAGCAAGGCAGACACCCTGTAAAGGGCAAATGCAAGTTGCACTGTTCTGAGACCTCCCAGTTACAACAGTGAAAAAATGTGCAATTTATAGAGGTTGTTCTGCTGGAATTATCCTAATAAGATAGTTCCAGTAAAATTCCTTGTACAGCTCTGCCCCACCTGGACAGACAGAACCAGCTATCTTGGATTTATATTAAGACTGGAAGGCTTATCTGTCATAAAAAAAAAAGAGATTTCATCCTGGAGGTACAAACTGGGTTTGGAATATTGGAACATGGACAATTTCTGGCAGCCAAACAAATGAACCTGAGATCTGAATATCTGTCAACTCATGTAGTACTTTAGATCACACCAGCCCACAGAGGCCCACAGTCCTTCATTCCTTTAAGACAGCAGTGACATTGCCCTCAGACATCATCTCTGTGCTGCCTTGCTGACAAGACTCTATCTATCTGGTGACTACCATCCTCAGAGATGGATGGCTCCATGCAAGGATCCCCCACTGCCCTTTAGAGCACCTGGTTCCTTGCAGTGTCGGTCAGAGTAATTTCAGGCTGAGGCCCACACTCATTTCCTCTACCTGGTGGTAAATTCTTAGTCTTCTAAACATGATTTTCAAATCCTTTTACATCCTTTTGTCAATCAGTCCTCTGCATTAGAAATCAGTGCTAGGTTACACCACTGCCTTCTCAGTTGTCATCAGAGTGATGTGGTGTACACCTAACCCTTGACCATGCTCACTCAGGACAATGCCCTCTGTGCCTTCACTTTCTGGGGTGCTTTGCCAGCTGGGGGTTTCCTCCCTGCTTCCACTCTGCTCTTACTGGCTCTGCTTGAATCCCCAGTGCAGCAAAGCTGATTAACTACCATGCCAAGAAAGTTTGGCAGGAACATCTGTATTGTTTCTCCTTGAAAGCACTTAAGTTTTCAGTTGACAGGTAGGTGTTGGAAGTCCTCAAACCACAGACCTACTTGCCACCGTTATCTGTTTTCAGCTAAAGCACTGATGTGTAATGTGTTCTCTTGCCCAACACTACACGAGTGCAGGAAAGGCTGTCATGTTTCACTGCTTAACCGTTCGCTGCTTGCTCACATCTTCCTCATTCTCCATTCCCATTAGCCATTATCCATGGTCATGACGGCTTTATAGTTAAACAGCTCTTGAACCCCAGAGGGTAACACCACAAGTTCCCATACTCACAAGCTAGGAAGGGTTATGTCATTGCCATCTGCCTGGGCCTTGCAGGTATGGTCCAGGATCTGCAGGAGATCTGCACCCTCCTGGCCCAGCACCTGTAGGCCAGGCAGCATAGCCAAGTACTACTCAGAAGCAGCCTTGGCCATAGCCTTAGGGCTCATAGGTGTTGGTGACTGCTCCTGATCAGCCTATTTACCCTGCTCCAGTCACTCTCTTCCCCACCCTCCTTGCTTTTTAGATTTCCTGACATTTTTGTGACTCCAGACTGCACCCCTGTATTCCTGTTTAATGCCCCATGTTCAAGGCTCATAGATGTTCTGAATCATGACCTCAAACATAGAATCATAGAATACTTAGGGTTATAAAGGACCTTAAGATCATCTAGTTCCAACCCCCCTGCCATGGCAGAAACGCCTCACCCTAGTCTGTCTTGTCAACACTTCCACCCTGGCTTTGGTCCCAGTCTGTTTTATTGCAAACCCTACTGTGTACTTCCACTACTTCTGCTTTCTTCCAGTTTCAGCTGGTCCGTTCTACATCCTTGGTAACACACACATCAGTTGCAACATGCTTGCCTATCTTTCCATGTCACCACATTCTGAATGCATCAACCTGCACCCTGAGAAACTGCAATGCCACTGGCAGGTTGATTATAGTGATTCTGCTGCAACCATCATAATGACAAATAATGGCACAAGTAGAAGTGCCACAGGGAGCAGCATGATGACACAAAACTGTTTTGTCTCCCATACATGTTTGTTTTTACAGGGATGTTTAATGTGGAAGTGTTTTATGGACATTTTTCTTTCTTAAGACTACCTCCAGCTAACATTGCCACATGAACAACCTGGGTGGCTTAAGAGCTTTCTCAGAATATATTTGAGTTGTGCATCATCTTATTCCATGTGTTCTGCTGGCACCCTTCAGTACCTCTTTGGGAGAGAGAACCCTTGTTTTAGTCTATAGTATTAGAAAGCAGGATTCCACAGGGGGTGTTGGCAAGAACTCAATTTTCAGGCAAATATTTTTGGCAGTTTCGGTGGTGACGGTGGGTAATTTCTGAAGAGGAGCCATATATCTTACAGTGAGAATTTTAAACTCTCTGGACCGTGGTAAAATGCTGGTATGCACAGCAGCAGAAAACTAGCAGAGTTTGTTTAAGACTCTCAGTGATATAAAAACTACTGACACTGTTTGAATAGGCACAGGCCTGTCTGAGGGGCCAAAAAGCTCCCTAGCAGCAAATGAAAACACTGCAAAAGGAAATGAATGTGCTTTGTGCGTATGCAGGAGTGCACATCAGAGGCAGATTGAGGCTGGATGATATGCTCTTGCAAATCAAGCAGGATTTGGAGATTGCTAGTATCAATAATATTTAAATTTCCAGGGTATCTTCCACTCTAAAAATCCTGGGAAAGTGGCAATCGTCACAGCTCTGCTGCGATAACGCCTTCCTGAGCCCCTGGGAAAACAGCTCTTTTCGACATCCCTGTGAACTGAACATCCTTTACATGACACCCACTCAGCAGCTCCATGGCTCTGGCCAAGCTCCCTCCCTCCCTCCCCACCACCAGTGCTTTCCCAGGGCTCCTCTCTGCACCAGCATGCTCTGCTGGGGCACACACCCCACCTTGGGCCACTGCACTACTTTTGCTCATTGCTGCTGATGTCAGGCGTTTGCTTAGTCCATACAGAGTGGCCTTTGCTGTCAGAGCTGGGTACGTTATCCATGCGAACAGCATGGAAGGAGCTGCTTGGTGTTTTCAGCCAGTTGTGAGCCCAGTGAGGGCTCTCCAGGGGATGCCCACAGCCCCAAGCAGGTGATAAATGGCAGAAGTTGACTTAAAGGCCATTTCTCAGCAGGTCTGGCTTTTGCAGATGAGGCATGGACCTGGCAGAGAAGACATTTCTTTGTAACTACAGGTCACAGCTTTCAGGAACTAGGCCGTAAGAGAATGAAACAAGCATGAGGTCTGATGTCTGCAAAGCAAACAAGTGACCAATGCAGAAAGGATGCAGAGAGGGGACTTTGTGACATGCCGTACCTCAGGAGCATTCGGAGTCCTTCTGTCCCTAGGATCACCCTCTCCTGCACCATCACAGAGCTCTGGAAAGGTAAGAGACATTAGTAGGTAAGAAACCTGCAAGCTCATGATCCAGGATGCTCCTAAAATACAAGATATTTGTAACTAAATTACTTGTTAGTACAAAATGGTTTACTAATGCTTGAACCCATATAGCCAGCAGCATGAGCAAACACAGTCACTGCCCAGGGCTTCCCATGTGTCCCCTTCTCATTTCTTTCTTATCTGAACTAACTAGGCATCATTCAACTTTCTTTTGGCCTCAGCTCCCCTGCTGTAAGCATGGAGGAAGTTGCCATATCTCTTATTCATTCATCCTGTCTGGTAGCCCACATTGACAGCCTGACTTATACAGAAATAACAAACCCCTTTTAGCGGTGCCTCACTTGAAAGAAGTGAACTGTGCATCATGGAAAAAAAAAGAAGCCCAGCAAAACACTAAATGACCGGGACGTAAAACGATAAACGTAAGGCTCTAAAAATTAGACTTGGCAAAAAGCACTGCAGATAAAATCAATAAGGAGAGGATAAGAATGTATTAACACAAAATATTTCCTGGGCAAATGGAAAAAGTTTCATAAGAGTAGATTTTAACATCAACAGAGTTATCCAAAGGGCATGAAAAAAACCCTGTAGCTTTTCAGAGGCTGGCCAAAAATAAAAAAACAAAAAACCACAGGTGCCTTCTCAGTCAGGTCTGGCAGCAACTGCCATCAGCAAAAGCAGCTCAAGAGAGGTGGCAGCTGGAAATCCCCTGGCTTCTGAAGCCACTGGCACTTGCTGTCTCTAACCCTTCTTTGGCCACCAGACTCAGGGTGTATTTGCATCCTGAAGTTCACCAACCTTCTTCCAGGTAGGAAAGACAGTGGTGGTTTAGAGAAGCTGCACAGCCTTCAGTCATGGCCACTCATGAAGGTCTTCAACTGGGGCTCAGAGTACTCTCCAGCTCTCATTTTCTGGCATGTCTTACTTGGTGCTGCCCTCTTGTTCCTTCTGCCCTCTGATGCTCTCCCACCATCACCTCTTTGGGATTGAAAATGACACAGCATCAGCTATGCCAGCCCCTAACTCTTGTTAGTCTGCTCAGCTGGCTGGACATGTTGGTTTTGAAAGTCTTCTTCGGTTGTAACTCAGGTAAATCAAGACAGAAAACCTTTACTGGCTCCACTCTAGTAGTGCTGGTCCTCTACTGCCTTCCCACAATGGTCTTTCGGAGCTGAGTGAGAACAAACAAGTCACTTGGCTGGGAAGGGACAAGCAGCACAGGTGAGCTTGCTGCATTGCACAGAGGGATGCAATAAACACTCTGTGAATCTCACCTGAGGATATGCCTTGTGTGCTCAGCTTTTGTGTCACTTTGGCTTTGCCAAGCAAAAGAAATGGTTCAAATGTAGGAATGTAGTTCAGCAATGAAGACCTCAGGGTGCAAAATCTTCAAGGTGGCTGTTTCCTGCTGGTGGAGAAACAGCAGAAGATATGCTTATGCTGACTGTTAGCAACCGGCTGCTGACCCCAGCTCTTCATCTGGCAATGGGATTATTGCACAAGAGAGAGAGTACCCCTTTTCTAGCTTCCAGCTTCTATTCTTCCTCCTCGTTTCTGAGAACCAGGAATGACATGCTAGACCTACACTCCACTGCAGGACTTGCAAGTTAGATGTTAGTCCTGAGGAGCAGTGCACTGGGAGAGGAGGTTGTGAAAAACATTTCTTGACCATATTCAGCATTAACATGCATCTTACAGAATGGTTTAGGAATGGCAAGAGGAGTCTACTTATGATACTGGTATCATAACCAGATGAACTGGATGTAAGTAATGCATTGGGCTCATGGCAATAATAGTTGTCATCTTCTCAGCTGCAAATGCATGATGCTTCTTCCGCTTGAGCTCATCTGTGGCAATATCCCTTTGCAACCTCACTTGTCGCCTATCTCTAGCCCCCAAGCTGTAAACAGAACAGGCTCGAGTAGTTCCTATCCCTACACTGTACAGTCTTTCACTGTCAGTGGAGGAACATGTTGTTCAGCAACAAGTTCAAAGATTTGCTGCTGGTTTGCCTTTAATCTTCTGGTTTGCTTTTGGAACACACAATTAAGAAACTACAAGTGTTTTTCCTGGCTTAGGATCCTTGACATGATGATGATGTTGTCCATCTTTCTGAACTTTTCCATGGTATTTTACTGCACTACTGGGTGTGCGTGTGCATAATTGTAACCCTTTGGTCACAGGCTGTGGTGCCTCCCGTTTCTGAGCTCTATCCACAGAACACAGGGGAACATCCTGTCTCTATAGCTCTAGGACTTTGTCTTGTAATTTAAGATGCAGATTTCTGGGTCTTCTGTTCAAGGCCCAAAGTCAGCCCATAGGGAAGGAATGTCCCTGAGGGGGTGAATGCTATCAGAATGACATTTAGAGACTGGACATGAGAACTCTGGTCTAGAAAGAGTGGTAACTATGGATTGTGTGGTTCTTTGCTCTAGTTTGCACAAGCAATTAGCTAATTTTAGCACCCCGTTCTGGCAAATCTGCAAGAAATAACACCAGGAATAAATGTGTGTGTTTGTTTTGGTTTTTCTTTGTTGTTGTTGTTCTTGTCATTGTTTTGTTTTTAAAAGTAAAGCCTTCTCAAACTCCTAGTGAGGTGCATCTAGGATTAGCTGCTACACAGAGGGACTAGGAGAGCATCCATCCTTTTTCAGCCTGAACCAGTTCTCCTTTACCAGTTAACTTCCCAGCTATGGTGGGTGCTTGCCTACCACAAGAGCACAGCTCACTACAAAGCCATTTTGCGGCTGTGAAGACACATGTGTCTCTGCGTTCCCCAGGTCTAGGGGTCTGTCCCTCCACGATTATCAGTGGCTCCAGCCAGCCTGGTTGGCAGCGCAGCCCCATCTGCGCAGCTGGCCCACAGCCCTCCCCACCCATCACCATGCCACTGCTGGCTGCCTTATCTTCATCCCTATTAATAGGCACAGCAGTAGCTCTGTGTGGTGGATGCAGCCTTGTGCGTTTGATCGTGTGAGCAGAGCTGATGAACTATACTTCAAAACATGGATTAAGGACACTTCTTTTCTCCTGCCTCCAACAGCTGCTGTTCTGTGGCGTTTGTTCTATAAACCCAGATAAAAATCTTGTTCGTACTTTTCAAGTTTATATTTACAAAAGGGTTGAAAAATAGGCATAATGACAGTTTAATTAATGTACGCCATTAATCCTGGCGATAATCAAACCCCTGATAAGTCTCTAATCTTGTAAAAAAGAATGAGAAAGCACTGAAACATCTTTTGCTATCTGTGAACCTTGTAATGAGATGTTGCATACTTGGAGGAGGAGCCATAGAAAGGAACAGTGCCAGAGGACATATTCTCAGCAGATTTCATCACTGGACTTTCTGTGTGATATTGTTCTTGGCAGAAAGGTTGTAACTGGAGTCCAAAGCCATCAACACTGTTTTCGAAATTTGTCCTTCTGCTACCAGTGTATAAAGTTGTTCTGATAATCTGTGGATATAAAGCAGGAAAGCTTTATCGTCTCTATGATTTTATGTATCCTGCATTCAAAGCACTAATTCACTTTTAATGCTTGCAGACCTTACTAGTTTGTTTGTAGTGAATCACGTATGCGTGCAAATCATGCTGGTATGCCATATCTATTATTCAAGCATGCAAACTGAATATAAGCGGTTGTCCGAAGCTGTTTAATAAAGATATTGTGGCCAACTTCAGAGAACTATTTTTTGGAAGTTTGTACCAAATTCTGCTTTCAGTGCTGTCTATATCTTTACACTTTTATGTGTAAAAGTGCAGTTCATATGCTCTTATTTATTACCAGGAAGTGTCAGTGAAATTGTTTTGGAGGATGCAGTGACTAACAGACATTGACAGGAATTGGAGGAGCTGAAAAAGCAGTGCTCATCCTTTAAAACTTGAATTCAGAGCAAAATGTAATGTACAAAGGCAAAACGTTCTAGTGTATTTGCTGATTCTGCAGGGACCCGCAAACCAGCTGGGGCTGCTGGGAAGCATGGTGGGAAGGAACAATAATAATATGACTTCTCTTCCTCTCCAGAGACCCAAATGAAACTGAATTTGTCCTCTGGAAAGGAGGCTGGGGACAGCAGTCTGCTGCAGGGGGAGGGTTAAGGCTGGGTGAGAGCTTTTGTCTGGCTCCCAAAAGAGACTGAACCGATGGAGGAGCCAGAGCAGGACTGGGTTAAATAAAGCCCCGGAGGGCTATGGATGAAGTCCTGGCCAGCAAGCAGTGAGGAGGAGAGCGAAGAAAACGAGAATGTTTGTGGCAGGTTTGGAAGTGGGTTTTTTTCTTTTTTTCCTTTTTTTTTCTTTTGGTTGTTTGTTTGGAGGTTTTGGGGTTTTTTTTTGCAAGTAGGGCTATTGCACAGTACAAGAATCACTAAGCAGCCCACCATGCCCCAGCTGCAGGCTAGCTAACAGCTGCATTGCTTCGGTAATGCCCATCTGAGCATGAACATGACATGCCCCTTGAGTGCAGGGAACTTTGGCCAAGCGGTGTGGGGAAGGAGGTGCACATGGAGTGGGGTCCTCAGGGTGCTGCAGGTCCTGGCTATGCTCTGCTGCGGGCAGGGGCCTGGGCTGTCCGGATGTCATTGCAGCAGCAAGGGGGAATGTGCTCAGCCCCTAGAGATGCTCGCCCAGTGCAGCTGCTGGAGAGGGAGCAGCCCAAGGCGGCTCCATTCGGACCTCTCCTACCGTACGTGAGCCACATTTAGTAGAGTAATACTTGCAGGATTACCTGCAGTAATATAATACCTGCAGTAATATCTCAGGTTAACCCCTGATACACTGAGATTGGAAGTCTTAAGGATTGAAGATGTGGTCAAGACATTGAGGTGCGAAGACTTTTATTTGTCCTAGAAGCCCTGCTATCCACTGGTCTAAGGGCAGCTAGGCAGACAATGCAGTGCATTACCCCGTGAGATGCAAGAAATTATGGCAATGCCTCTCTAGGCTAAGGGAAGAGATAAATCTAGCTCTTGAACAGCCATGAGTATAGGTAAATAAGACAGTTGGGTTTTTTTGCCCTTCTCCAGAAAAGAAATTGATAAAAATAGGAGATGCTTTTGAGAAAAATAACAACAGAAAGGTCAGGGAGATAAAGCAAAGTGAAACTTCTGCACCTTTTCCCTGTCTTCAGATATATTGGTATATCTGAGTACAACTCTTGAACTTTGGCTCCTTTATTTATAAAACAATATACTAATCCCAATGCCTGGACAGACTGACGTAACTGAATGTCATACTTTCCAAATATAATGGACTGCATTCCCATCACCAAATAAATACATTCCAGCAGAGAGCCCCACAGCAAATAACAGAGCTCCAGCAGCTAGGGAAGCTGGGGTAAGAGGTACAACAATTGGGTTGTGTCGGTGAAGCCCAAAAGCAAATTTTTTTCTGGCAGCACTCTAGGAAAACCTATTATAATGCAGTGCTACCAAAAAAGTGCCCTTTTCTTTCTAGTTCTGTGTTGCATGCAAAAGCTATTAAAAAAATCCTGCGTAAACAAACATACTCTTTTCCATATGACCTTTTCTTCAGTGTTTGCAGAAGTATATTGTCTTCAGCTTAACACAATATTTGTCAGCTTTTATTTATAGCTTAAAAGAAAAGCCTCCCTCAAACTGTCACCAGAAATGCCCTTCTATAGGCATGCTGTCAGGAGAAAGGCTTTCCTTCTCTGAGTGTCATCCTGGGCTCAAGTACGTTTTACTGAAAGTGCCTCCAGCAGTCATTGCACCTTGAATCAGCTGGACATGTATCACTCTGCCCTAAGAGCCATTTTCAATCTGTATTATGTGAAAGTGAGGGTTAAATTCAATAGATAACCAAGCATCAGTGGTTTGCTCTCATGCACTGTTTTTTCTTTTTTTAATTTTTATAAAATAAGCAGGCATTAAAAACTTTAAAGAACATTTTTATTCTTATCTAATGTGTAGGAAGCAAGAACAATATTTGCACTGGTATGATAAAACAGCACATTACTCAATTCTACATGACTCAGACTGCATTTTTTAACTTAGGAACTGTAAGAAAGTTTGTGCTTCACAAACTGGTTATACTCTGTGGATTTCAAAACTGAAAAACAGAAATATCACATTGCTAGTGAATATTGCTAGTACAAATTACTAGCATAACATAAGCAGGCATGACCCAGGGAGGATCACAGATTGCAATAAGTTTGGGAGCTCCTTTGCTGAGAGTCATAGAGATTCCTGAAGCTTCATGGGACATCTTCAAATGTAGCACAGGACCTTATTACCCATTCTGCTATTCAGTAACTCACTGAGATGGAAAGAGCCAAAGATGTGCAGTTATATAAAACATAGTCCTCTGGAAAGTCCGCATATACTTCAGCTTGCTGAACAAACACAGCTGGTGCCATGTATTGATCCTTGCAGGAGCTCAGCGTTTGACGTTGTCATGAGCTAGCACTTCAAAGCTGATATTTGTACTAATGGCTGCTGCTGAAGTGTATGTACATTTTTTGTTTCATGACAGAATAGTATTACCTACAAAAGTGAGGTCGAAGCCCTGGGAGCCTGCTTTTGCATGTTTGTATCCTCAGTTTGTGATTGCATACTTCTGGGCTTTACGAGCTTCAAAGCTCACTCCTTCCCAACCCAAAGGGCATTTTTGCCTCTTGATGGAACAGTCATTAAGCCAGCCTATCAAGTTCAGACTTATCCCTTACATCTCTCTGATGGCTCTTCTCTTCATTCTTTTGTTTGTATTTCATGTGAAGAAACACACCCCCTGTAATACAACCTGAAAAACAGAAAGCACTCGTCACTAAAGGGAAGAGAAAAGGTATTTCAGGAAAGGGTCTGACACCCACACTGTGATATCCAAACTGCTTTACCTCTTGAACAGAAGCAAACAGCTCTGGGGAATGGTCATGCCGTGCTGGACCAACAGTGACCCGAGGCACAGCTTGGGCAGGATCAGATACCTCAGGTCTCAGGAGACATCCCCCAAAGGAGAACTTCTCCTCTAGGATCTGAACAGATGGCAAAGTGTCTTTTTTAGCCCCCCTCCCCTTGAGCAGTGATTTGTCATGTTTGTCTTGAATTGAAGTCGCTGGGTTTTTTCCCCACTGGAATATCACTTCTGTCACAGCAAAGCTGAGACAACTGACAGCAAATTGTTCTTTGGGAAGTCCTTGGTATCTGTTAGGAATAGCTGATGGACCCCAGAGATTTGTGCACCTATGGCCAAGAATGATTGAGGTTTTCTTCTGGCCTGGAATAGAAGTATTTTTACCCTTTATCATCACTTGTCATATCCAGTCTAAGGTGTTTAGGTGTCTGCAAATGCATATATATATATATATATACACACACATCAAATATGCATATTTAATGTATATATTTCTCTTTGATCTTTTAAAATCATGATAAACTTGCTACATTGTATGTAAACTTAATTCGTCTCTATTAGTGTTAGATTATCTATCACTTTCAACATCTCTGCTCCTTTACTAAAGTATATAGGAATGCTCAGCTACTCCCCTTGTCCCATTCATTGCTCTGGATATCTGTTCTGTAGTGGTTCATATTTTACGTTTATATTTCTGGTATCTGAGTAGTTAATCAAGGAACATGCCTAGTATCTGCCATGTGATATTTGTTCTTCCACCCTCTTCTCAGTGGGAGAAATACCTTCCAGGAGAAAGAAAATTTGTCTTAATGAAAGAGTTTCTCCCATCAGAAAAGATTGGTTGTTGGTTTGGGGTGTATTTTTTTGTTGTCTTATATTTGTTTTCCAGTGTCTCTGGTCTGTGTCTCTTTTACAGAAATGAAGACTTCAAAGGATCCTTGCTTTGGGAACAAAAAGTGCTGAGGTCTGGGAGAGTCCTTAGCTCACGCAGGAATTCATTCTGGCATCAGAGAGGCACCCAGGAGACGGCTGGTTTTACTGTTATATCTTCCGAGCTTCAAGGCCAAACTCAATGTTTGTAATCTCCTCAGGTTTCATAAAATCTTTAGGTACTTCTCATCTTTTACTTGCCCATTTCTGACTTCTGTTAAATCCACCTGAGAGGCAATCATCTGATTTCGCATTTACAGTGAAAATAACTTGCTATTGAAAAAAGCCTGGATATTAATTTCAGGAGCTCATTTTTAAATTCATTTAAGAGCTATATACACTGTGGTTTTTAAAAGTCATAAAGCGGTAACAATTTTTGCTGTGCTCTCTGAAGCTGAGCAGCTCTCTTGTAATGAAAACATCTTCAATCAGTTATCCAACATAATTTGCACTTAAATGTGACACTAAATTAAGTGAGGGACCAGACTAAGGCATTGTGCAGAAATAGATGATGTGAGAAGCTTGAACAGAGATGATGAAGATGCAGTTTGAGGGGGTTTTCTGTCAATCACATGGCCTGAGTATGGCTTCTTCCATTTTAAGTTCATTGGATTTTTTTTCTCTTTTTATCTTCAGAAGACACACACATATATGCATCACATACATTTTGGCACTTTCTCTTGCTTTAGGGGTTTGTGCACTATCAAAGAAAATCAACACAGAGTTTTGGTTTTGTCATTTTAGGTACTGAACTTGTTTTGGGGGCTTATTCTTCTTTTAGAATTGAGCTAATGTTAACTTATGTAAGTCTTGGGGTTTTTTCTCTTTTATCCTCTAATTTAATCAGACACTTTTGAATATGAGGTCTGTAACATATTTAATTCCTTTTCTTTTATTTTCTCCATGGTTCTTTCACACTCCCTTCCCTCTCTACAGCTGAGTCACAGTTTCCCAGCCTGGTTCTTGTGACCATCACATTCAAAAATCACACAGGACTGAGCACTGAAATCTTTTTGCTCTTCACTGGAGACTGGATCCCATCCTCACTGGCCTTTGCAAGTCATCCTCAGTACTTTTGCACTTACACTGATAGAGAGAATACTAAAGGAGCTAGAGGATATTATGGCAGGACCACTCTCCATCATCTACCAAAGGTCTTGAGAATCTGGGGAGGTCCCTGATGACTGGAAGCTAGCCAATGTTACTCGAATCTGCAAAAAGGGCATGAGGAGAGACTGAGGGAACTGCAGGCTTGTTAGTCTAACCTCAGTTCCTGGAAAAATAAAGAAGATCATACTGGGTACTACTGAAAGACATTTAAAGAATAAATGGACTAGGACTGGACATTAGGAAGTATTTCTTTACCGAGAGGGTGGTCAAACACAGGAATATGCCTCCTAGAAAGCTCGTTGATGCCTCAAGCATGTCAGTGTTTAAGAGGCATTTGGACAATGCCCATAACAACATGCTTCAAATTTTGTACAGCCTTGAATTGGTCAGGGAGTTGGACTAGATGATCATTGTAGGTCCCTTCTAACAGAAATATCCTATCCTATCCTTTAAAGAATAAATGGACTAGGACTGGACATTAGGAAGTATTTCTTTACCGAGAGGGTGGTCAAACACAGGAATATGCCTCCTAGAAAGCTCGTTGATGCCTCAAGCATGTCAGTGTTTAAGAGGCATTTGGACAATGCCCATAACAACATGCTTCAAATTTTGTACAGCCTTGAATTGGTCAGGGAGTTGGACTAGATGATCATTGTAGGTCCCTTCTAACAGAAATATCCTATCCTATCCTATCCTATCCTATCCTATCCTATCCTATTCTATCTTGTGTTGTCCTGTCCTGTCCTATCCTCCCAGAAGGTTCTATCTTGGTTTTGAAAACATTTTAAGCTATTTGTTAAAGTTTCAGCAGCTCATGCTTTTGAGAACATGATACTGTTCACTAGCGCTTAACTGTGTAACTGTACTTTGGGCATGCAAACTGTGCAGATTGCCACAACTCAGAGCAATTATCCATATGAAAAATGGAAAGCTACGAAGCTGAAATAGGTGAATAAAATCATAGTTGTAAGCTACAGGTACAGACACTGTAAGCATGACCTTCCTCGATGCTTCACTATTTTCAGTATAATCTAGGGGCTCCCTTTCCTGACAGGGAAAAGGCAGTAGATAGCAATGAAGTGTCAGTATGCTACAAGTGTGGCAGTTTTTTCTGTCATAGCTGTTTGCTGTGCCATTGTACATTGATCCAGAAGCACAGGCCAAATAAAGCTATTCCAATGACCAAAACCTTGCAAGTTTGCAGCAATCATGATACATAATCATGAGATTCTCTCTCTCTTTTGCTCATTCTGCAACATTCATGACATCTCTTCACCCAACAAGCGAATGAGTGTCAGAAATGCAGCAGCAGCATCATATCTCAGAGACCTGATTTCATATCAAGCAAGAAGATTGACATACCAATGATGAGCAGGACCCCAAGAAGAAGTCCGATTGCCTGGCCAGCAGTTGGCCAGGAGTGCTGACGCTCTACTTCGATAAAGCATGACTTTTCACTTGAACACTTGCAGATGTTTACTACAAAAAGAAATGCCATGAGGTTAATGAGAACTTAACCAGTTTGGTTATTCATAAAAGTAACTTGTCTTGAAGTGAACAGTTCTGTGCATAGTATACCTTCAAGATTCACTTTTCTCTCCAAAGCTGGTTTTCCATTGTCATTAATTATTACTGGAACATTATACACCTTCTCTTCAAAGTTAGCATGTTTCGGAGAGAGGTAAGCATGAGTAGCTGTAAGTGGGAAATGGAGCATTCATGTCAGCACAAGAAAGAAATGTAGCTCAAAATTCACACCAGCTGCAAATGCTCCTTTTTTAAGGCTGCTTTGCACATGTTGGTAGTTCCTGGTTTTCCCCATCCCAGTTGTGATCAGTTTGCAGACATTAAGTCAAAAGGGACCATCTAAAAACCTATTCTGGCCTTCAGCTTCATACAGTCATAGAATTAACATCCTGATTTCTACAACAGGCCAAATCTGATCTTGGTCAGTGCTACAATGAAAGCATCACATTTAAATCAAGAATAACCCTCCATAATCATAGAAGTCCCAACCAACTTGAATGATTCACCCAAAAAACTTTGGAAAACCATACATGAACTCCCTTCACTGCAAGAGCTGACCATTTACTCCAGCTCCTCAATTTTAACTTATTATTTATCCTTTCAAAACTTGTTCCTTTCACATCAACCGAACTTTCTGTAGTAGGACATTTCATCAAATATCTCGTAGGAATTCAGACAGGCTCTATCGGCTAAGCATTTATCCATGTGCTTACTGACTCCCTTTCAAAGAACTCCGCTTGGAGAGGCACAACTTCCTTTTGCACATGAAATGTCAGAAAACTGCTCTATTTTGATAGGAGAAGTGGTTTGTGTGCATTAATCACAGAGCACATTTTATTCTTACATGTTTCTTCTATTGGAAGTACTAGTGAAATTTTAGCTTGCAACATATTGGACATAATGTCTTGAAAAAAATAATTACATGGGTGTTCAAATAAATACTTGTCAAAATGCATGTAATTTCTCAACAACCTTTTTTTTTTTTTCTACATGGAATAATGCATATACAGTAATAATAATGAAAAGGAATTCAATATTTCTTTATATTTCCCAGAGTACTTAAAGGGTCCCATATCATTGTAATAATAGCTTTATTAACTTACCATTGACTTTTGAAATTTCCCAACTATTTCTTGTATTCACATCATCCACAAGAGAAAAAGTAAATGCTGAGTAATAATGCTGTTGATCTGCATCAGTAGCTCGAATCAGAGCTCTCTCTCCTCCACTTACTGGGTGGCAGAAGAAAGGAGTATAATCCATAGCTAACTGAGGAGGGTTGTCATTCACATCAAGTAATTGTAGTATCAAGGTTGCTTTGGATTTCTGAGCTGCGTTATCTGTAGAGTTAGATAGAGTTAGATAATGCAAAGTTGCATGCACACCTTGGACACAGGCTGGGCTGCTGCATTTGCAGCTATTCTCTAGGTACACCATCAGGCAGGCAGTGGGAGGTGGGATTCTGTCTTGCAGAGACAAGGTCTCAGGACACCGTGGGGGACTTGTGGTAGCTGCTACCACTTTTTAAAAAGTATGGCTAACTTACCCCCAGCTCATGCTAGCTACAGAACTTTAGCAAGTGAAAAGAGGCAGATAGACCATCATATCCAGTAAGTGGTCACATCATCATTTCCTACAAGAAAGGCTAACATCTTTACAGCTATAGAGGAAAAAAAGTGGCAGAAAATGTTGATGCTGAAAACACTGAAGTAATTCTAGTCTTTTTTATATGCCCTGTGACTCAAACAAATATGATAGCTAACTTCATGAAACATCTTTTAATCCTCATTATCTACAATTTCAAGACTTCTTTCAAGAAATGTAAATTGTTAAGAAATATGAACATCTAAGGATACGTTACATATTCCTGTAATGTCATGGGTTTAGTCATGGGATGTATGATAATTCCTCATAAAGCAGGAAGAGCAGGGGATTCCTCTGTGTGCATATGTAGTTGTTTCATCACTTACTTAGCTCTGACACAACAACATCAACTGTGTACGTTGCTTCTTGTTCTCGATCCAAAGTGGAAGCAGTGTATACCTGCCCAGTGGTTGAATCAATCCTCAGCCATTTCCTCACATCACCTTCTAAGGAGTATCTTTGGAAAGAAATAGGAAAAAAAATCATATATATTATTCCAAATCAAAAGATTGCTGACAAAGCAAATCCTTCTTTATCGGTGTTGCGCAAATGGCTTGATCACAATTGTACTTGAAGAGAGGGTTCTTGAAGAGTCCTGATACTACAATCAGAGAGGAAATACAGAGAAAGGGAGGCCAGAATTACTGAGAGTAAGAGTGAGAGCAGAACCATGGGAATGCCACCGCTCCTCCAGCATGTGCGCTGCAACTCAGCCTTCCTCCTGACTGCAGTTTCTGGGGCCTTCTGAGCTTTTGGTCCACAAGTGTGCTCTGTTCCAACCCCTGTCTCTCTTTCCCCGTCACATTGCCCACATCCTGGTATTGACGGGGGCACAAGCCAAAGCCTGGAGGAAAGAGGGAGCAGTGGAGCCAGGCACCCTTTTTTGGATCAGCAAGGGGCCTGGACCCCAAGGTGGACTGCAGTGGTTATCTGCTGCCAGTCTGGAGCAGCCCATAATTGCCATCAGGGCAGCCTTGGAACAGAGAGTGCTTTAAACATTACCACATAGCTGCCTTTATATTACTGTTTAAAAAACCCCAAGGTCTCTGCATATTTACTTGTACAAATTTAACCATGAACGTATGACCCAGTAAAGCACAGGCATTTGCTTGAGTAGATGTGACCTGACCTTCTCATTCAATGCTTTTGTTCTTTCAGTACCCCTTGCATTAGAAACAGCATGCTGACATGCTTGTACATCTTTTATTTTTTATACTTCTTATTTTATGCCCTTTACCCTATTTCTTAGCAAAAATGTGGTTTATGTATGTATGAATTCCTGTCATCTGTCTCTGTCATCATCCCCAAGAGCTTCTGGACTGTATGGCTCACTTTCAAACCAGTTTGACAAAAGGCCAAACATGCTAAGTTCCCAAAAGCTAAGGGAAAGTAGAAAGTCAGATGAGAAACCTATGGGAATAAAAATCCACAGGAGGCCTAACAGTCATATTCTGCAAGTCCATTAACTACTTGGTGTTTTGCTGAATTTTAGTTATAATTCAAGGATTGTTTGTTTTGGGTTGATCTGCTCAGCATCCCTGAAGGGAATTGTAAAGCAAGAGCCACAAATAATTCTTCTATCTATCTGACCTACCCAGTGTAAGGTACATTTACACCATGCAACAGAGCACTGTGCATCCATGAGCTAGCAGAGACTCAAAGGGACTTGATCATACAACATGGCATTGGGCCACTGAATGGGCCAGTTTGAGGTTTTGCATCCCACTCACATGCATAGGAGTTGTTTTGCACTGAACTTTTCATCCACAGTGAAAGCAAGCATATTGTATTTGGCAGCTGGGCAAAAAAATTAATTAATTGCCAATTACAGATCTGAGCTTCACTACAGGTTGTGTGTTTTGGTGGAGAAAAAGCCCTGTGCAGTTTCTGTGGAACATGAAAAGCAGCTACTGTCCTACTGGTTCTGGGGTTATGCAGTATGTGCTTCATTCGTTAAAGTCCTTATGGATATGGAAATCCTGTTAATCTCAGACTAGTTCTGTCTTTTTCCTGGAGACATATATGTATGGCCTTTTTAGTTTCCTGGTTTGAGGGTCTTACTGGCTGGTGCTTGTCACAGGACAGAGAGGAAGTTGATTAGAAAAGCACTGCCTAACAGTCTGCTCCAAGTAGGTCATCGGCCACCACCTTGCCGCTCCTCCACCTTCTACTAGGAAATAAGACTTTTGTAAATGCCTTTTCCTGCTGCCAAATACTGAGTGTGATTTCCTTGTACCTCTTTTAGAACAATTTTCTAAATTCTAAATTCAATAAAGAAACCATGGTCACATTTTTACCGTACAGTACCCCCCTCAGGATCATAGGCTTCCACAGTCATGAGCAGGGTATTGACAGGAACATCTTCAGACACTTCTTCTTTGTAAATTGCCTCATGGAAAATGGGTGGCTCATCCACATCTGTTACAAATACTTTAAACAGGGCAAGGGAGCTTGAGTTGTACTGCACGCCTGACACCAGGGGTTCGGGGTTTGTGGCATTGATCACCAGGTTGTACACTGGAACTGTTTCAAAATCGAGAGCCTAGATAAATCAGGAAAGAAAAAGGTGCTTTAAGCCCTACTGTCATGGGAAGCTCCCATAGCAAATCACGAAGTCTGCCTCTCCTCCAGGAGGAGACTACATCTCATATGCAGGTGAAATAAGGGTGAGCTGTCAGAAGCACAATGACACTGGGAACAGTCAATTTAAATGAAACCATATGTGCGTTCAGAGGCCTCCTCAGCAACTGCCTTTCCTAATAATGTTGCCACCTGCCTGACTAAGCTTAATAACTATATCCTGTTTACAGCAATAGTATTTATAGCTCTGTATGAGAAGGCCTTGTGTGACCTCTGGGTGACAAAAGCCATGTGAGGGCTGTTACATCGTGGAGTTTCTCACAACTGCCTCCTCAGGAAAAAATTGCACTGACGTTGAGCCTGAAGATGGTCCACCAAATGCTGCCCTTGGCCTGGATGGCATCAGGATGCAAATAACACATCACCTCTTGAAAAATGAGTGATAGGCTTTCTGGACTTATCATTCAAGTGACTTTGAGAAGGCTAATTTCAAAGGGAGAGCACTTTCGCTATTGAAATTAATGGATGCAGAGAAAGTGTTCTCCAGCTTTCAACATGTAGGATATATCACCCGCTGCAGCACACTCTGACCTTGGCTTTGTCACAGTTAATTAAACTGCCTCTCCATCCTGACATTGAGACATGCTGGTCTCACTTGCACCTCCCATTGCAAAAGCCCAGATCACCAGCAGGGAGGAGGATCTGCCCTGTGAAAACCCAGCACCACAACCACAGTCCATGGAAACATTTAGCTGGCTTTCTCATTTCCAGAAATGCTGCTGCAAAATCAAATAATGCCATTTTTTGACTTGATGGTGCATAAAGACCTACTTCATCAGCCAGAGCCTGTTCTGCTGGAGAAAGAGCCTGCAGCAGAGCCAGCTATGTACTTATGTGTGTATTTATACATATAAAGGAGAAGAACAAACCCATCTATTCACCTTGTCAATCCTGACAAATCCTCGGTTTGTTTCAGAATCTGTCTCTATGACAAATGTGTTTTTTGGATCTCCTTCCTTCATCTGGTAAATGATGTGGGAACTCCCTGTGCCAGGCTCATCTCCATCGGTAGCTTGAATTTCTAATATCACTGTTCCTACTGGGAGATCTTCTGCAACAGTCACACTGTGATACTAAGGAAAGAGAGACCATTGAAACACAACACACTGAGCACCAACTGCAGATAAAAACTTGAGTGCTACACCAAGGTTGTGGCCCACAAGCATGAATGTATTTTGACCCAGAGAAGCTGTGTGAGAGAGGGAAGTGGTGGGTGCACTTCACAGCAGAGATGTAACCAGGTCAGAGAGATGTATGAAAGCATTAGTGAAGTGCCTTGCAGCAGTACTGGTGAGCTACCTCACTGCCCAAGGAACCCAGAGCTGCAAGCTGGGCCTCAGTAAAATTGCGGTATCCCCTTTTTTAGCCATACATTTATCAAAGATGATGAGATCTCTGTCAGTGGGTAAAGAGCAAAGAGTAGTCCCAAACCTCCTCTGTTGAAACCATTACACATTCATGCAGTTCTCATGGCAGTAAGGACAGTACAGCTCCTCTGCACCCAGTGAACACCACAGCCACTGACTGTTAAATACTTAATTGCTCCATGCACCGCAGGTCACTGCAACATTGGGAGGCTGGCTCCATTTTCTCTGTTTGACATGTGCTCTGATCCACCAGTCTCATCTTGAGACCAGGTCCTGGACCTTGAGGTGAGAAAGTCAACAGCCTGCTACTCTGCATGTGTTTAAGTTCCTGTTACCATCAACAGAGAGCTGGTCAATGAATGCAGACAGCATTTCTGTACACACAGTTTTCCACTGAGCAAACTACCTTATATTTCAGAACTATGAGCATGTCCCACTGTTCACTATCTAGATAGAACTTATATGCAGGCTTTGCAGCAACACCTTGCCTGTATTTTCACTAGTGGATTGCTGTTACTTATTCTGTAAATGGTTAGTTTCCCACTGACATTCAATAGACATTGAACGTATGCTCGAACATTTGTCAGAAGTTATTGGGACCTCAAGAATGGTGTTAAAAATACTCACATCTGATTTTTCAAAGATGGGAATCTGATCATTGATGTCGATGACATGTATTTGCACATCACAGATTGTTTGGAATACTGCGTGGAAAGAGAACAAACAACGTCAAAGCAGCCCTTCTGCCGAAAATAGCTTTCCTCGGAAAGGGTTCACTGTGAGCAAAAGTGAGCACTGGCAAATTTCCCAATCCATTCAAAGTCCTGCTATTGTAAGAAGCACTTGGTCACCAATATCTTAGTCAGTGACAACGTTACTCTCTATCTTACTATTCACTTTCCCAATTTCTTCAGCATTGTCCCATCCTGTTTCATTTAATTTCCCTCACTTCTTTAAATCATGTCCCTTTACCAGGATGATGATGGAGACATTCAAGGCCAGGATGGATGAGGTTCTAGGTAACGTGATGTAGTTGAAGATATCTCTGCTCATTGCGGGGGGTTTGGACTAGATGACCTTTGAATGTCCCTTCCAACACAAACTATTTTATGATTCTATGAATTATGTTAGCATTCTCAATACTGCTTCTGCATGTTGAAAAGTAAGCCCCAGATTGTTATGCTACTTTGTCTTCTTGGTGGGTCATCAGGCAGCACCCCCATTTTCATTCATTAAAATTTCATTAAATTTTAGATCTATGTAAATCTAAGTGCTACCTGAGAAAGGGCACCCATAGAATGGGGATTTGTAATTTTAAAAGCATACTCTGTCTGGTCACGTGCTACTCATGTAGCTGGATTTTAGTGTTTTACAGGTGCACTTCATGAGCTGAAAGTTAAGGAATATTCTAAACAAATCTGTTTGGATGAAATTCAAATTAGTATCCAAAACAAATCACCAGCTTCTCCCTCTGCAAGGTTTTCATATCATCTGCCTAAACGATGCTATTTCATATACAGATATGTCACACTACTTTCTTTACATACCAGTTCCTCCATCCACAAGTTTTGCCTGACTAGGAGGACTCCAGCACAAAGCTTTAAGCTTAAAGCTTTAGTATCGGGTTTGATTTCCTTTCCATTCAGTGAACCACAAAGGACTTCTGGGAACTTATATAATGTACAAGATTATTTCTGAAGATTAATTTCAGCTCTTAATCTTTTAAAATACATTATCTGGACTCTCTGAGCAGCTGTGTTTAATTTCTTGATTTTCTTCTGTAAGTGCCTTTGAAAGATTTCTGGGGAAAACCACAATCATGATCTCTTCAACCTTTTTTCGTTGTGGAAGGAAATCTCTTACTGGAGTACTTGTTAACAAGCTTCCCAATTTAGCCACACTCTGCCCTGGAGCTGGTTTCCTTCCATACTTGTATTATGAATCATGATTAACCTCCCTGCATCTGAAGAATACGGCAGTACCATGCCAGAACAAGCCAGTATTCAGTGATGCTGTCTGTCCAGTGAATCCTCCAGGTCTCCTCTCATCCCCTGATACTGAACACAATTATTCCAATGTATAACACAAGGCATTACGTACCTGCATCTGTCACCAGCACCTTCAAGGAATAGTTGGATGCAGTGCGCTTGTTTAATGAACGGCCAGTTAACTGCAAAATCCCAGTGTCTTGCTGAATAAAGAACAGATTACTTGCAGGCACATCAGGAACCTGACTTTGAATTTTGAACTGCAGGCGAGAATTAAGGGTATCCTCCTCATCCCTGTCCGTAGCTAAGAGGGTGCCAATATTACTTCCTGTGGCAGAGACCAGAGTCAGTCAGATAATGCGGTGGTCCTATTCCTCCACAGGTGTACACACTGACAACAGTGATATCAATGCAAAGAGTAGAGGGGCAATAAAAACACAACTGCACGGAAAACACTGCAAAGGACAAAATGGTTTGACTTCTGGGAGATTTTTCTTTAGCATCCCAACCAGCTGTTTTGGGCTTGGGGCAGTCCAAAAGGACTGGGCCAGGTGTCTTGATCAGAAGATGTGATTCTAACAACAGATACTTCAGCCTTGAAACCAGAAAACTGATGTGAAGGCTTTGGGACAGATTATATTATATTAGCAATAAAAGGGGTGTTTTTCTTTTTACTTTCTATGCAGTTGTCCAAAATGTGGGAAAATGTAATTTTATGTTTTAAATGGAACAGCACTTTTTAAGTAGCGGCTTTGGGTCTGCCTTTCTCAGGTTATTGAAACCCTTTCCACACGAATTCTTGAAGTGAAAACAAGAAGGCTATTTGCACAGGAAAACATTCACCTAGGAGAGCTACATTTTACTCTTTGGGATCAAATTTCTAGCTTTATATGCACCCAGCTGGAAAAAATAATAGGACTAGAAGGATACATAAATGAGTAGAAGCTGTTTTCTTACCTCCACCTTCATTTTCTTGAACTTCCATCACAGTGAGGGCCTGCTGGCACACAGGGGGATTGTCATTAATGTCTTCCACCACAACATGAATTCGCAGAGGCTTGTCCACCAGTTCTCCCTTGTTATCTTTTGTGACCACAAAGAAATTATACTGCAATAAGAATATTGAGATTAGATGCTTTGAATGTCCAGTGTGACAATATTTTGCATTTAAATGTGTAACTATGGAGTGGTCCATGCAAATGAAGTATTTTCTCATATGTTTGTTCAGTATTTTCACTCTGTTTAATTCAGAACTCTTCCACTACCCCTCAGTGCCTGAGGTCTGAGTTCTCAAAATAATTTTAAAGTCCTGAATACTTCACTGCACTTTGAACTGGCTCTCACAAAAATACAAGAAAAGCAGGAATATGTCATTTTTGTCACTTTGCAAACTCATCTGTCACATACAGAGATAAGGTTCCTCCAGCATATCTGATCTTATATCTGGGCCTATTCTGTGCCTCAAGTAACAAAAGGTGACAGAGGGGTTTCTGTCTAAAAGGGAGCCAGATGGGTTTACTTCACAGTTGCAACTGAAAGCTAAACTCTGCTTCTGCCGTGGAAAGATCCTGGAGGCCCCTGGGATATGGAATAGATATTAAACAACTAAATCTCCTGGCCTTCACAAATGCCATTGCCTACCTCTTGCTCATGCATCTACAACCCTGCCATGGTTGGTCTGTATTATATATTATACATACACTCTGGGCAGTGATTGCTACTGCCAGATGCATGGAGAAATGTTGTAGGGTACCAAACTGAAGGCTGTTTACAGCGTAGTAGATGAACGTTCTCTCATATCTATCAAGTCATTCCCAAAGAGAAATGACAGGAAACAAAGATTTTATTTCTTCCCCACTCTAACACTCCCCCTCTCCCCGCACCCCCCTTTTCTAGTGACCTTTCTTGTATTTACTCCCACACCGATAAACAGCTTCCTGCTGTGGTCTCTCCCATTGGTGAGGTTTTGTGTTTACTTACAGTATCCTTTTCTTCCCTGTCCAATGGTTCAGTCACATAAATAACCCCACTCTGGTCGATAGAAAATGGGAGCCTGGGCAGCTTTTCTTTTTCAAAAATGTCATAAATTACATCTTGCTCATTTGAGTGCACCTAAAACCACAAAAATAAGCCAGCATAGGAAGTCAGAAGTGTAGACTGAGATTTAACAAAGATCATTTCTGGACCACAGACGGAAAAGATTGCATTCCTATTAGATTCGTAAACCAGAAAATTCACAGTTTGTCAGTGTCTTGAAATCAGCTGCAGAAAACCAGACTGATAATCCACCTCTGTTCTCTGAATCGTTGTACTGAATCCATTTTACTTCACTTCCTCCAGCTGTCCAGATGGGTTACCACACCTGTCTTTTTATGGAAGGGCTTTGGGATGTGGAGCTAAATGGTGATATACGAGAAAAAAAGCATTATATATATTTGAATGTCTTGAAACTAATTTATTCCATCACCTTACACTGTCTATTCCTGCCTGTTGTTTTGGTTTACCTAATTCAGAGATGTGGAGCAACAAAACTAATACCCGGTACCTATTTGCACAAATGTGTCTGCATGCTCTTTATATGGATCAAAGTCTGTGATGAATTATCTTTAGTGGGGTGTTTCAGATTTAAAACGAAATGCAGTAAACAGACTTCTAAATGAATGAAGGAGTCAGTAGTACTGGGGGTTTTATATATACACTATATATCAGGAACTGCATTTCATTTTCCCCTATGCAGAATCCACATGTCATTGGCTGCCACTGGAAATTTATACACAAATGAGCTCAGAATAGGAGCACTATTGCATATTAGTTTTTCTTTCACCTGTTTTCCCTCTGGACTTCCTCAGACTGTCACTGAGGCCAAAGGGAATAGCATTGAGTCAATTATTTTTGCAAACGGGATCTGACGAATCCTGCCATGTCCAAGGGATGGCAGCATTTGGGTGTCAGTGCCAAGGCATTTTTCAAAGTCAGACATTTCTGAAAGGCTACTGGCCCATTAGTTGATAATTGCCAAGGTAGGTACATTGCTATTGGTCTGCAGTTATCAGCAAAGTGTTTTACATTTGCACCGTGAAAAGAGGAATACTGTGGGAATGCAGGATGCTGGAGGACAGCATCAGTCCTGCCCCGGTACTTTTGATATAGCAGGTGTGCTGTGTCACACCAAACTGGTCACCGCAGAACTTCCTTGTTCCAGGCTTGCAGTGGAGATGGGCCCCAGCCAGACTCTTCTATGGATGGAAGAAGCTAACCTCTAAATAACCTTCAACAGGTTAGCTCTTGGTTTCTTAAAGCCTGGAGGGCCCATGGTGTTAGAGTGAGGCTGGAAGTGCTCAAAGAATCCCATTGGAAGAGAAGAGTGGCATCCCCACAGAGGGTCCCAACTGTCTGGAAGCTCCCTTGGGGCGTCTCAAGAGCTTTATCTTTCATATTGTGCCAGATAGCCTTGTAAAGCACCCGTTTTCTTCCAGTCATTACACTGTAACAAAATTCTCCAAATGTTTCCTCTATCTATGGGATATTTTCACACACAGGCAGTGCTAACAGCCTCTCCAAGCTGAGGGGCAAAGCCCAGTCACTCTAATGTTTATATTGACTGTATTCAAACTATTAACTTTCACAGTAGCAATAATTTAATGAGACTAACTAAAGACCATTCCCAAAGGATACCATATAAAAAAATAACAGGGAGGTACCAAAGTGTTTCTGAAGAGCCTGGTGGGGACACCTTCACAGTCAACTGTGAAAAAACAACTCCATGGCACCGAGGAAAGGCACAGGGATCATGGTCAAGGGCCCTACCTGGCTGATGTTGACTGGGTGAGCCTGGGTTGAGTTTTCTTGGATGTGAATGGTGGAGGGAGCGTTCCACAAGCTCTCCTTCACAGTGATGATTACATCAGTGCTGCTGGTGAAAGCATTTGTTGTCATCCCTGCCATGTCCTTCACAGTGACGACGAGCGTGAAGGTGTCCTGCTTTTGAGGATCTAAGTAATAAGAGCCTAGAGACAGAGCAAACAGCCAAGTGAAATGAAGCACGGGCTGTGGAGATGTTTCATCTGTCCATTGCGCTATAAACACTGTGTTTCTACACGCATTATGCTGCTTTGTCTGCTCCAGACTCACTCCTTAGATGGGCCTCTGTGCCAAATCTTAGCAAGCCATTTCCTCTGGCTTTTCTGCACAATGCAGCACAGCATCGTGTGGACATAATTGTATGAGGGTCTGTGCTGTGGTCTCATATTGTGCAGATGCATCACTGAACATCCCTCATTCCAGTTAGGCACTCCTGTTCAGCCCAGCAGAAGACACAGGGGCTTTTAAATCATTGCAGTTCAGTTGGGATCATGAGGCCAGCTGACTTTTCTCTGCATTTTTCATGTTACTGCTTTTAGGTTTCTATATTTCAAGGAAGAGAATTAATCCCAAGACATGGCTGTGTAGTCCTTAGGGCCAGAGGATTTATTTCTCTTCTCAGTGTTCTTTTACATCCCAATCTCCATTTCTGCTGACTTCCCTGGATTTGGTGGGATGCAAAGTTCCTCCAAAACCAGGGCCTCAGTGGAGTATGTCCCACTGACTACATTTATTCAGAATTTAACATGAGATCTGTGCTGTTGTTTTGCTATTATGTACAGCCAGGAACTCATGCTTGCTTTTTTGGCAAACAAGAATCTTTTAACATACCCATTCTACTTGGTGAGATTGCTCCAGTTACATTATCGATCTGGAAAAGCATTTCTGAGTAAGGATTGGGAAAATGATGAAGAATGCTGTACACCAGCTGTGCATGGAGAGTGGTAGGATCATCACGGTCAGTGGCATGGACGTACATGAAGGGCTTGCCTGTTTGGATTAGGGAGAAAACAGTGGTAAGAGGAGACTGAAACCTCAACATGTAGCCCATCCAAGCAGAGCTCTCAAGCTAGGAAGGCAGCTTATGGAGAGATGCTGTTGTTTCATAATGCATCTCTTGTGGTAAGCAATGGTTGTGTATAGAGGTTACATTGCCTGTGTACCATCCTACAGGTAGCCCCTTCACCAGCTCTGCTTAGTATTTTCCCAATAGTTGTGAAGAACAGTTGATGAAGAAGGTGTCAGGAAATCTAGTTAAACTTAAACTAATCTACCTAGCTTCCCATTAACTATAATATTTAATTATTATGACAATTACCTGGACGGGAGTTCTGCCTCACTACTCCAGTATACTTCATCTGGTCAAATTCTGGTGGGTTGTCATTGATATCCTCCACGTATATTGTAACAGCATATGGACCTTTCACTGTGTTTCCCATTTCATCCAGACTTTCCACCTTGATTGGAAAAAAAACAAAAAGGAACAGCAAAAAAATATTTTCATGCAGATAAATTAAATGACATAAATGAACATCAGGATGTCAAATGCTAAGTCATTCTTAATTTGATGCAAATCTGGTGAGAGTCATCACTGGGTGGCTCCATTTACAAGGTATATACCATGGTATAGCTCACTGATAATGGTTTGCCAGAGTATATAATGCTAACGGAACAAAATAACCTACTCCTGCTTCTGATGACACTTTTCCCACTTCCAGTCTCAGCATTTGTTCAGATACTGATCCTCTCACAATCATTCGTTTTCAGTTGCTTGTGCCTCAGAATAAGACAATACCATTTTTGGTATTACATACAGAATAAGAGCACAACAGTACACTGAGACCAAAAGATCACCTCCCCACTGTCCCACTCCCAACTGTGTTTACAATGAGACCCTTATGAAAAGAGCATAACAGCAGGATGAGCACAGAATGCTTTTTAATCTAATAGCCTCTGACATATGCCAAACAAGCTTCCTGCTGCTATCTAACAAAGGTTAGATCTGTGCCTCTGTGTCTTTTACTCACACTATTTGTCACTAAATATATTATAATCTTCCTAAATAGATTACAGTAGTTAATTTTCCCATTCCAGCCATGGAATTCACCCAATCAGTCTTCAAGGTTAACAAGCGAATCTCATTGATGGGTCCAGATTTCACTTCCAGTCAAGTGTCCTCCTCATATTAGGAGAACTAAAGTATTGTGTTGGCATCATGGTAATTTCTGTTTTCTCAAGATAACCTTCCTGTGCTGAGGAGCATTTTCCTGCAATAGTTTCAGAACTATAAAACCATGTGTCATTCAGCAAAGCTCAATATTAAAAATGAAAAAGGTGCCTGTAAACATAGGAAAAAATTTGTAATTTCAACAGTTTTCCATTAATTTCAGGTTTACCAAAAAAGGGTGAATATGAATAACCCTGCCTTCCTATTTTTCAATGAGTTTTTACCTGCAGCCTGTGCACTGCTTTGGTTTCCCAGTCCAGAGACCCATTGAGATACAGGATGCCTGTCTTTGGCACAATGTCAATTATTCCATCTTTTTCACCAGTTGCTCTGAAACTCACAGCAGGTGGCTCAGATGTGAACTAGAATGAGGAAAAAACAGGGAAAAATCATCCTTTTTTTTCAGTATTTTCACCATAATCAAAATAATTTCATGCTTTTGTGTCTTTTAAAATCTATTGCCAACAGTGTGGTTGGCTGAGGGAATGATATTCCAAGAGTCTGCTCAAACAAATCTGCTCTTCTCTGATCCTCAGCAGAGAAGTTTTCACATTCAGGAAATCCCAACTGTGGTTTCTTTCCAAAGCAAACGTCTGCTTAGGACAAGGCTTTGTCTGAGCACGGGAATGGAAAAAAATGACACACATCCTCCATTTGCCTTGGAGGTGGATCTGTCCTTCTGTGGGTATGGCTTTGGGAAGAAAACCTCAGAGCTGAAGGAAAATGATGACACAAGTTACATGGAAACCCATTCTCTAGGAATGCTGGTTTTGTTAATCCCTGTTTTAGGATATCGCCTCAAAATGTGCTTGAGAGAAGGGATTGTCTGATGTTTTTTGCACACAGACTCTTGAATTCCCAGATAGAGGAAGTCGAAGTTAATTTCAGATCCTCTCGGGGGACTGTTCTTCCCACCAGCACAGATGACAATGCTGCCCATAAGGTCAGTGTATGCAAACTATGGGGGTTTTCACCGGATTGGCTACCAAGAGACACTGGATTACCTGGTAAATGAAGCGCACTCCTCCCGCTTCTGGAATAGAGAAATTCATGTCCTGCAGAGGCCCAGTTACATGCAGGTCCCTCAAATTCTGGCACATTGCCTGTGAGAGAGAGAGAAAGAGATGGAGGAAAGCAGCTGAGGGATGTTTGCTGTCACTACGTACAAACATCAGGCCTCCATCAGCTGAACCTCTTGCAAGTTATTTTGCTGTAGTGCAATGGAGGAGACTTACTGGTTCGCACTGAACATCTCTGGGTTCTGCAGTGTATACCCATTTTTAAAAGCAGTGTTATTTATTAATCAATTTGGAAACAAACATTTGGGCCCTGCCCTTTTCTGACCACTACATAATTGAATGAGATTTGATCTACCTTCAAGAGCAAACAGAAGCACTGAAGAGCTGAATGTAGACTGAGAGCAAGAGGAAATTTATAAAAGCATATCTGGACCACCTCTGAGTCCCCAGCAGGACCAGTCACATCCCATTCAGGAGTCACACAGCCCCATGGCCACAAGTGTGTTGGGAGACCCAAGGCCACATCTGGGGATGGGTAAGAAGTGGGGCTGCACCACTTGAAATTTCCTAAGTAAATCCAGACCTTTTTTGTAAAGGAAAAAGGTGAACCTCACAGAGTCCTCTACAACCCCAGCACCCCTGGGGCCATGCCATTGGGGAAAACTTCTTGAGACCTGTGCCTTCACATCAGATGTATGTGAGTGCAAACCACAGCCAGAGCAAACATGTCCTGCTGATCTTTGGCTTCTACCTTGTGGCAAAAATGCCTTGCAAGTCTCCTTGGCCCCTGTTTTCTTCCTAATGGCTGGCAATGCCTTCACATGGTGTTTATTCTGGCAAATTTTTTATGAGTTTTACATGAGTTTTACAACCACCCTCTCCCTAGTGCCTAAAGACCTCCTCACACAGTCCTGCCCTAACATTTCAGTGCTGTTCTTATTTTCAAACAAAAAAAGCAAAGCAAAAATCAGCCTCCCAGGGCAGCCCTTGTGCACAAGATAATTCATCCTGTGGTTCAGATAAACTACATGTTTCTCCAAATGCAAGACTAAATTCCCCTGAATGTCTACCCTTCACCCCCTGTCACCAGGGTCTTGCTAACACTAAGGAGCTGCCTGTCAAAATTAGGGCTCCATCATTTGGCTGCACAGGTAAAACTCCCTTTCTTCTGGAGTAAAAATTAATTTATTTTGCTGTACGGATTTGGAGTGTCATTGCCACCCTGTCCATCCCCCCATGGATCTGTGCTCTGGGAGTGCATGTTCTCTGCTGCATGACTAGTCCCCTGGATTTGGTCCTATTGCTGCTGGGACACCTACTCAGCCTCTAACAGAAAAGCACAGTCTATGTATTACCAAGGGAAAACTTAATTCTGTCTATGACAGAAACATAGCTGAGTTCAGCATGATTTACCCTAAAGTACTGCTCTCTGTGTGTATGTTTGAATAACACCAGATTCTGCTTAATAATAGCCAAAGATGCTGCCCTCCTCGCCTACAAGGGTTAATGCCTCTTCTTGCAAACAGGAAAACTAGAATATTGCGAGAGCTGGGGAAGGAGGGAGAGAGATGCAAGTGAACAGCAGCAGAAAAATGTCGAAAAAAGACATGTAATATGTTCACATACCAGGAAAGAGTACTTTATAGTTACCTTCTACTATTTTTGTTAAATGCTGACTCCTGGCCTCCGCCTGGGACAAGACAGTAGGACCCTAGATCTGACCTGCTGTGGCCATTCCTGTGCTGCACTGGTGGGTGCAACCTGGCTCCTGAAGGTTTTTCCCAGAGCCACTTTGTGCAGGGCTTTTGCTTGGTCATGTTCCCCGCCATGGAGGAACAAAGGCTGACACTATAAAACCCAAAGGGTTCAAAGTGCAGGCTGTGAAGCAAATAAGAGATATCTCTTCCTGTGGATTAAAATTACTTTATGCGGACCATAAATATTTCCAAACGTATGTCTACAGCATGAATCAATACTCAGGAGACTGAAGGGGAAATAGACGTTTCTCCTTGGCCTGTATCTGGCTGGCATCCCTTTTGAACATGGCTGCAATGCCTGTGGAGTGGCTTTGTTGGGGGTCAGCACTAATATGGGCAGCAGCTTTTGGGAAGGAAGAAAGGGGTGTTCACTACTGCACAACAATCCCACTCCTCAGGGTCTCTGTATTCTGAGGCATTTTTTAATAGACTTGAATTTGACTCCTTTTTTAACCTTTTCTGTTAATTTCAATTGTAAAGTATAAGCCACCACTGTAGCCTTCACAAACATCAATCTATTTAATTTAATAGATGACAACCATAAATAGCACAATTAATACATTTCAGTACCAGAAAATCTTCTGAAAAAGGATTTATATAGATGGCATAATGAGGATATATAATTAGTATGGATGGTTTAAACTATGTGCCATTATATGTCTTAGGATACAGTTAGTATGTCAGCACATGTATGCACTATAATACAGAACACGACACAGATGTCTTCACTGTTTGGTGATTTGTTGCATTATTGTTAATTCTTTTCTACCATAAAAACCACTTACTGGAAAAAAAATATCTAAGGAGGAAGTACAAGAGGTGAAATGGGTAAATATGTGTCTTTTAGGCTTTCTAAAGGTTTTTATCTAGTGACTAACATTTCTTCATGACTTTTGGCCACGGGTCACACATGTGCCAGGGCTGTACTCCCATAGTTACGGATGCTCTGGTGGAGCACGATGCCAGCCTGACCTGCAGGCTATGACCCCCCATGTTTTGGAGCTCAGAGGCTCACAGGTAACCTTTGCCATTTACTCACAGATAAAAAGAGGAAAAGCTGTAACTCACCAAGTGAATGACAAGCAGAAATTGAAGTCCACACAGCTTAAACATACTGGAATAGGCTTTGATTCAGGTCCTGCAAAGAAGAGGTGATAGTCACTTTAACCCCAAAGAGCTGGTCAAATCTATTTGTGAATAAAGGCTACAGCTAAGGCTTCCCAGAGCTGTAGAGAGGGAGCAGGGGAGGCATTTGCTCTGAAGGACCAGGCACAGCTCTACCCATAGGAGGTGAGACTGCTGGTGTCCCTGGGCTGGTTGGGAAGGTCATTCCCATCAGGTGTGTCCCCAGTTGTGTAGGTGGTGCCACATGCTGAGAGCCTCAAACAACAGTAGAAAGAGGCACAAAACTTCAGGCTACGCAACCTCCCTGCTGCAATGAGGTTATGTCACGCAAGCCCCATTTTCATTTCTGCTTTATTGAAGGCAACAACACGTTCTCACAAAGGACGATAACCACAAAAAGATGAAGGTCTTGCAAGGACAATCCTGAAGCCTCTATCTTCTGGTTACAGAAAGCAACTGTTCAGTGTAGCCTTGCAGAGGCAGAGGAAGCTGGAGGTGTCAGCACCCTTATAAAACATGGTTACTGGAAATGAAACTTCCAAGTCCAAGGAGCACTGCCTGCCTCAAATGTCAAAAAAATGCTGAGCACACACTGCCATGACTTGTGTTACATCCTCCTGGAAACTAGACGGGTTCTTCAAAACTGAAATCCTGCTTTCCCACTACTTCTAGATTTTAACAAAAAAGACGAAGCCAGTTCTGGAAAGAGGTAAAGCTGGTGTACAGCGCTGCCATCGTCAGTGGTGCTCCATGTTATGTGACTCACGCCTGCAGTTATCCTTCAGCTATCACAGCTCCGTCCCATGGAGGATCCCAAGGAGAGGATGGCACTGTGGAGGCAGTGTAGAGGTACAGCTCCCTCCAGATACCTTCCAGCTTGGGATTCCCATCATACCTTTCCCCCCTCTCCCTCCTTTTCCTCCTTGTTGATGAAATCAACAGCTGACCCAAAAGGGGACCCATAAGTGTAGAAACTGCTGCCCATACTGTTGTTTTCTCCAGCATTCATATAGGATGTGACACAGGATTTTACTGTGCAAATCCTATTCTGAGTGGGGTCTTACAGTGTGTGCTATTACATCCTTTGAAATTACTGGGCCGTTTCCTTGGGCTGGAGCTAGCTGCGTGAACATGGGAAGAAGATAAAATGATGCTCATTTGAAACCAGAATTGATTAAGAAAATCAATAAACGTGTCAGGAAACTAGGGCTGAAGGTGAACCTGCAGCGGCTGCCTGGCAGTGATGCCTGCTGAGCGGTTCCCTCACTGCCCCGCCTGCAGCCATTGGAGCTGGAGCCTGGCACAGGCAGTACAGAGGTTGAGGAGACACTTTGAACATCCTGGGAAGGCACTTTGAACCAAGACTATTGCTGATATTTCAGCTAGAGACTTGGCAGAAATCCATTCATTTCCTCCCCTATTTCTCTGCTCTCCTGCTCCTGGTCTTTTCTGGATACATTGGCCAGTTTCAGCTGCAATTAATAGCAGGGTGGGAGCTTTAAAAATATAACTTCTCATTAGACAGAGGACCCAAGACATGTCCTTCCTGAGGGTAAGGCTGCAGTGTGTGCCCAATAGCTGCCTGCAGAGTTTCATCTGCTTCTCTTAGGGAGGCACAGCTGTACGTGCCTCTCAGACAGCTGGTGGTGGTGGGACATTGGGGAGATAAAAGTACTGAGGGAGCCTGGCAAGAAGTGAGGAAAAAGGCCCCATCTGGGGATACCATGGTCTGAATTCAGGAAAAAGAAGAAGGAGCAAGACTTACTATGGAGAGGAGAAAATTTAAGGAAGGGACACGTCCGGCCTTAGCGGAGAGGACAGAAAATGCTGGAAAATGCACTCCTTCATGTGCTGCCCAACTGCGCCATATCTCCACCAGGTTTCGCTATCCAAATCTGACTACAAAACGCAAAAGTGGAAATACAGCCATTTTGTAGGTTATGGGTTTGCATGGTAAGTGCCTTCACTGTTCCCTTCTCTTTCAGTATAAACATTATTCCCTAATGTTGTGCATTGTGGTGGCTGTTGCCAGGCTGCAACGAGTGGCTTGACCAGCCCTTGAACGTTAATTTTTGGCTGGAAGCTGTTACCAGGTCTCACGAAGCATTGCATTGCCAAGGACCAAATCATCAAAATACATACTATTCTGTCACTCGGAATAGAGTTTCGGTGTATATAAATTCACACAAAAGTTTTCAGTAATAGGCAGTTTCAGGATTAGAATAGGACCAGCTTAACTGAAAGCAGCCTGAGATCTGACTGAGCATCGGAGCCATATTTTCTCCTTCATTTCTTAATGTCAGCTCAGTGCTATATCCCTAATAATCCCTTACGGTTCCCCTGCCTGAACAGAAATCTCTAGGATAACCATCATATAAATATTCTAGTGACTTTCAACAATAAACACACAAAGAACAAAGAATATTCCTGAAGGTTAAAAATCAGTAACAATCACAAGCATCTGGTTCCATGAAAAATAAATAAATAAAAAAAGGTTATTTTCTTTAAATGATTTATTTCAGATGTTCAAATTCAGTAAAGAGAACACAGAGGAAATTGATCCAAATCAAATACAAACCAGACTCAGCCTTAGCACATCAGTCATCCATTTTACAAGGACAGCTGAGTTCCCAAAGCTGCCTGAAAAGCCTTCAGCAAAACATTTGCTTCAGGTTTTAAAATCTTCCTGTGAAATGAGTTAGATCATCCCTTACCTGTAACACGAAAAGCTTATTTTGCTCTAAAAATGCTTCTTTCTTTCAGCTGTGGGAATCACCTTTGTGCAGGTTGGTGGTGTCTGTCCGTGCTTCTCCACACGGTTTATAGTTCCTCATGTTCAGCAGCTCAAACATTAACAGCATGGAGAATTATTGATTCTTAATGACTAGGTGTGGTATGAAACGGCAGCCGTGTAAGGAAGCAATGTATCTCTGAGGTAGTTTATAGCCTTCAATATTTTTATGTCCTTTGGTATTTTCCTTTTTAATTCTTTTTTTTTTTTTCAGTTGCGCTGTGAGAAATGAACATGCGGGGAATGGGTTGGAGCCACACAGGGAAAATTACCCTTTCTGTAGGAGAGGAGGTGGAAAGGAGATGGTGTGGGCCTCGGGTGGAGATCATATTTGCTACTTGCCTAGTCACAGGGATAATTCATGTTGAGAAGACAAGAATTTGGACATAAAGGTGGCTTATTTTCACAGCAGATCTGTGCATGGGGAGGACCAAGCCTAGTTATGAGAAAAATTCATCAGTCATCGACTCAGAAAGTTCCAATTCTGCCTGAGCTCTGCAAGAAATTTACTTCAGGTAATTTTGGGCAAATCACTTTATTTACCTTTTTCCAGATGCTCATTGCATAATGGATGTAATCATTCCTTTCCCCCGTGTGTCATCTTTCATTACTGTTTAAGGTTTTCAGCTCTTCAAGGGAACCAGCCCTGCTAGTGTCTGCGTTATAGCACTTGTAGTAAGTAAAACTGAAATCAACTGGACTGTAAAGGACTATGGTAAAACATGTAATAAATGGAATATATTGGGAAAAAAAAAAATCGTCATCCTTCAAATGTTACACTTTCTGCCAACTCACTTTTTAATATCATGCTATTCAGAAGTTTTGAACAGGCTTATTTTATTCTCTCATGAAATGTCACTTTTCATCCAGGTTCTAACTTCTGCTCTCAATTTCCCCAGCGTGTTAGATTGCTCTTGAAGCTTGTGAAATTATTTGTGCTGCACATCGATTTCTGAATTATGTATCCAAATAAAGTGTTTAGAATCTATTACAGCTGGAAGGTGTACAGTTCTTGGAAAAGTGAGCTTTCTGTTTGTGCTTCAGATCACACTTTTCAGTTTTCCTTTCTCCAGGAAAAACCCTGTGCTCTCAGCATGCTTTCAAACACAACTGTTCTCCATTTGCTTATGCACTCAGAATGATTCAGACTTTCTCAAAGCTGTCTGCTAGCAGTGAGTTATCTTTAGAACACAGCTCAAAACCAACAGTTTCCATAAAAGCATTAGAGCTCATTGTTAATGATTTCAAAGTAAATATAATAAGAGGGAAGTAATTGAACTTTCTTGGAAATATGTTGACTTTAAATGACTTACATGCAAATCAATCGTGTACTAGTTGGATACGAATGAGGGGTACTTTCAGCATGAAGTATAAAATTCAAACCAGCAAGAATCCATGCTGTAATTACAAACTCACATAAACAAAGTCCTAATGTCGTTTTTGTAGCCCTTCATTACATGACAAGTGCAGAGTAACTCAAGTTGTGATGTCAGAAGTCAGAGCCACAAAAACAAGTTAGGCACTTGCCTTTCAAATGGTAGTGTCTCTGCTTGGAAGTTCAGTTATTAGGAAGTGCAGTGGGGCAGTTGAAATATAAATTCAAGGTACATAATACATTTAATTGAATGCCTGTATTTTCTTTTAAGTCATGGGAAGAGGTGAGCCTGCTCACCCCCAGTATCTTTCTCCGGCTGAAACAATTTCCCAGCCACAGCAACGGCTTACAGGTTGTAACCACACAGGGAAAGAAAATATCTCCCATGTCAAACACATTACAAAGTCCAGAAGCACTTAAGGCTTTACAACAGTCATAACATCGTGCCACAGATGAAATCACAACAAGAAACTCAGCAGTGAGACTGGTGCCTTGAGCCAGCTGTTTCTCTCAGTAAATCTGATGAAAAGAAGGCAAACCTCCAGGTGTTTATTGTGCGAATCATTGTTTAATGAGTCAGTTTTTCCAGAAACAACTCTTCTCATATCATTAGTCACATCCTTTTCACTCTTCCCATTTATCAGCTTTGTCATTTCTCCCTCTCTCCTTTTTAATTTTTTCTTCCTGTCTTTTTACTTTTACTTCTTGTTTCAATTCACATGATGTCTCTCTACATCCCTCTTCTAGTTCCACAAAACTACCAGGACCTGTCTGACCTCAGCTTCTTTCCCTTTCTGTTTGTTTAGAAAATACTTCTTTTGTGGATCTCTTAGGGCATGATAATTTCACATCATCAATATGTGTCAAAAGGAGCCAGCACCAGTGGAGGACAAAAGCAGCATAGAAAAATAATGCTTAAAAGAAACAAGCTTCTAGTCATCTAGGTCCTTTACTTCTCCTGAGGCAGAATCAACTACACTTGCAACCTCCCTGTTTATAAAAAATGCAAACAATGGCCACTCCTAATCTCCATAGGTGATACATTGTGGTACTTTCAGACATCTGCTCATTCACATTGTTGTCCTATGGACACTGCTAAGCCAGTCTCAATCTTTGCTAATGAGCTGTGCCCCAGGTTCTCCTAGGTGAGACTTCCCAATGCTGCTGAGGACAAGTTCCTACAGATAGTATCTTTCAAATGATACAGCTCTTACCAATGCACTTATAAAGTATTTTCATGTTATCGTTATTGCATTCATAGTTCTGATTTTGTTTGTATTTCCCTATGCTATACAATCACCTTTAGTGGTGTAACCTACTTATGACTGTCTGTGCTTCCTTGTGAATTTTAGAACACTGAAGGGCTCTGATTTAACAAAGTAGTTTATTCTCACAACCCTTCCTAATACTACTTCTGCATTGGGACATATTGTGTCATTCATTCCATCTATAGAGAGGCCTGGTC
>NW_009929990.1:49961-50432 GCF_000696875.1 Nestor notabilis | reverse complement strand
CCTTTGCAAGGACTGTGGTATCATCATGGTATAATTACCATACACTCTCATCACCCCCATCACCTGTACTCAACACTTCAAAATAAATATATTCATGCCCATCAACATTTCACTTTTGTTCCTGACAGTTCTTTCTGAAGCACTTTACCCTTTCATATAACAGTCCAGTCTCAAATTATTCAGCCAAATCTCTGTGGCTTTCATAATCTTGAGAACAAATTAAGTATTACAGGGCCTCTATTTTGATAGCTTTGTCCTTTCTACTGTTTATAGTCCTGCTCATGTTGCAATAATTTATGTGTACACAATAGTGCAAGATGCGGTGTTGGGGAAAGGGAACTTGGACAAAAAGCACAAACCAAGAAGATCAGATGAGCACAATTTTGTAAGCAACCACGTAAAACAAGAGGCACCATGGTAAAGGGCATAACCACAGGGTGAACTATGTAGGCATGTGTTGGGACAGGAAAG
>NW_009929990.1:47232-49930 GCF_000696875.1 Nestor notabilis | reverse complement strand
TCAGCAGGGTCCCTGCAAAAGAGTGTATGCAGATGTATTCACCAGTTCACAGTAGTAATTCTTGAAGTCCAGGGCAATGAAGCTATACCACTTGTGCCACCCTGTTCTCCTATCCATGAGATGCAGCTTTCTGACTGGCCCATGTATGCCCATGCCTTGAATGGTGAAAATCTTACCCGAGCCATCCCTGTTCCTAGAAGTCAATATTCAGTTTACACCTGCTAACCTTAATTCTCAGATGGATCAGTTATCCTGTCTGGATAACAAACCACCAGTAGCTCAGGTGAGGTACCTAAAAAGGTTTACTCTGTCTAACAGGCAGAGACTCACTCTGCTAGCTTTCTTCCTTGGAGCTGTCATTGTGAATTGCCCATCCGCTAGAAGACATGGCCTCTGTCCTTCCTCAGTTTAGCTCACAGGCCATTTCCACCCCCCACTGAAGGACATGCTCCTTCACTGCTGTTGCTGCTCTATGTCTTCTGCATCTTCGTTTGGCTATCCTTGCAGGACTCCATGTCCATTATATTGATGCAACTCTCCCAGCCACTGTTATGTCTCAGCCTTGCCACCTCCTTCAGCAGCCCTTCACTGACATGGTACTTCATTCTTGGCTTGCACTGACGCTGATACTACCTTGCAGTTCACTAATCCCCACCAGACCTGGGGCAGAGATATCACAGGCTGGTTTCATTCATAGATAGGTGTGGCCACCCTCAAAGCAGGAGGAAGTTCAATCAGCAGCACACTTGGCTCTGTTGAAGCAGCACGTCCCCAGTTTTGTTCCCAGAGGATCTCCTTGAAGGCCTTGGTCGGCCCATCCCTGCAGAAATTGCCCACACATGTAGTATTCTTAGCCACAGTCTCCACCTTCCCAGGCACAGATGTCTGACCTCTCCCATCACACACAGATAGATCCTACTGGCTTGCCGCCTTCATCACTGGCAGAAGAGGCCTGTTGAGAAGTTTCCCTATTTGCTGCCATCAGGTCCTGGCCCCTGTTAGATGCTCAGCTAATGCTGTTAAACTTCTGGGCTGTTAAACTTGCCCAGGTCAAGATGACAGATTTTAGTTTCCCTTTTTTGTCTTGCAAGTAATGACATAATGGAACCAAAAGGCTGTTCTGGAATAAACAACGCATATTCTAGAGATTACTGGTGTTTACACTACTTATTGCAAGACCTCCAAAGGAGATTAAAACCTGAGCTCCAGACTGAAGCACAAGGAAATTCACTTTCTTTCAATGTGCTGGTGTCCTCTAGCTAATTTTCATGATGTCTTAGGGTGGCATATGCATTAAAAGTTGTGAACTGCACATTCCAAAATCACTTTTTTTTTTCTTTATAAATGCAGAAGCAGCAGGTTTTTTTATTCATTACTCAATACATATAAAGACATGTCCACAATTTGCAGAGGTCAGAATATACAATACTATGTCAAAACAAAATAGGAAACCCACATCTTTCCTCCGGTATAGTCTGTTTAGAAAGCATGATAGCATTATGAGATGAAACAACCATCAAGCTGGCAGTCTGACATTCTTTTGTCTATTCACACACATGTAAATGGAGATGGCCTTAGGACCTGTGAAACAGGTGGTCCTTAATCACTTTATCATCTGGATGTACGTACCCACCTGTAGGACATTGAAATAGGCACGATAAAACAAACTAGTCTCAATGGCTGCTTATCACTGAGATCATAGGTTCTGCTGCCTCAACTGCTCCATATAACAGTCACTGGATAAATATCAGAAATAAGCCCAGGAGCAAATTGCAGATGCCAAGATTCCCCCTTTAAACTGAAGCAGGATGCAGGTGCTCTTCATTTCCCTTCTCTGCTCATCAGAAATCACAGGCAGGCAATCCCCATGGCCCCTGGCTGTGATCTGGGACTCTGGGTCCCAGATGTAGCACAAACACTTTCCTGCAGGCATCCAAGCACCAGAGTCAGGACAGATGCTCATGTCCAGCCTTGTGCTTTGCGTTCCCTGGTTCCCAGCACTGTGCAGCTCACTGCTTCGCCTCCTCACCTCTTGGGTTTGCCCTCCTGAGGTGTTTCACTGTCCCTATTAGCTGAGTCAGAACCAAGGTCTTGGAGCTTTTGGGTTAGATTTTACCCCAATTGCTTGAGAAAAATACCCTAAGAAATGGAGATCTTGACATGTGAAAATAAAACTGATCCCTTCAGCATCATAGTTTATAACAAGCTGCTTCTGCTGGGATGGGTTCAAAGAAATCATGTTTTTTTTAAGTAGGAATCAGATAATCCTGGCTCATTTGCCCCTTGGTTTGAGCTCTTCTCTTCTCCACGTAGACAGTATTGAGACTGACACTGTGTTACATCACAGGGTGGAACTTCTACAGCCTGATAAGATACCAAGTGGCTCCCTTGAGCACAGTACTTATAAATATTTGTACAGAAACTGTAAGAGCAAGAAGAGCAGCAAACTTCAACTCATCACAAATTTTTACTGATAGCTGAGTTCCCAGAGTACATTTCCCTAAATAATACCTCCATTTCCAACATTGAGTTGTATTCCTAGCCTTTGACAAGACTAGGGATAGAAGGCAAAGGACTGAATATTTGCATTGATTTTGACTAGCAATGAAGGCACTTTATGTCTAAATATAAAATTCAGGGTTTGTTCTAACACACATTCTTTTTAGAGAAACTGTCAGATGGCCATAAATGTAATTCC
>NW_009929990.1:416-47201 GCF_000696875.1 Nestor notabilis | reverse complement strand
TGGAAAATTGTCACAAATCAGTTCTATTACCACTCACCTCAGCAGGACCTGAGGTCTGGTTGAGTCACACCTTACACTGCAAGTATTATGAACTTCCAGAGAAGTGCTAGAAGTGGACTTGAGCCTTCTAGGGATCTGACTGTCTGATTTCAGAGTCAAATTACATGGCTTACAACATAAACCCGAATCAATGCTGAGACTGACCTTTATTTACTGGAAGGAATTTTACATGCATTAGAGGCCAAGCCAAACATAAAGTATCCCATTTATTTCAATTACCTACTTTGGTGATCAAGACCTTGTCACATGGATGAGCCACTAGAGGATAAGGCCTGTGGTCTGCAAGAGAGGACTGTGCACATTTTGTGTGGCAGCCACCTACAATGAACATTATTTAAAGTACTAGTTCCTGTGCTTAGAATAGAAAATGCCAGAAATACCACATAATTTTAACTTCTACCAGCAGTGGATAGACAGCTTTCATTGGCACAGCATACACAAGCTAGGACCTCAAGGGACTGTTTCTGTGACTAAATAGCTGTGGTACTGGGCTATCAGTGCATGTACTTCATGTTCACTTCTGTACTTCCAAAGAGTGCAACCATTTTAGCTCTTTCCCTGCCTCATTTATGACTTATATGGAAGTACCTCCCTCAACATACACCTCTGTTTGCTTGATATTAATGGAAGCTGCATGTCTTAATGCCCTCCCCCACCTCCCACTTTAACATCTCAGACTTGCATCTGTCTCATCACCTTTCAAGTTAGAAGGGCAGTCAGTAGAATAAATTCATCAGTCCAGAGCTACCTCTGCCTTTTTGCATCTCAAGTTTCGTGCAGCCAGAGGATGAACTGATAGTTTTAACATCACAGTGCCTCTGAGCAGAGCTGCCTCAGTGCTGGCCTGGGCTGCTGGTACCAGCATTCATCCTAGACCACAGGGATCCAGGACCAGCAAGGCTGAAACTAAATGCTGCACATTCAGAGGTTCGTTTCATGGCCGAAGACAACAGGAACACAGGAAAAACTTCCAGAGGAGCCCAAATACAAAGTTAAAGGTTTCACTAAGAAATAGAAACACAAAGCCATTTCCTTTTACCCCAGACTCCAGCAAGGTGTGCTAGGCTGCATTCAGGTGAGAGCAGCACCTCTAGCCTGCTTTCAGGTTTGCATTTCCTTTCTGAAGCTACTTCCTAGACCATATCCCCAGCACAGGTACAGCAGGGTAGGGCTGAGCAAACAAGCTCCCTGGTGCCCAGCAAGCTCACTGCTGCGGGCAGATTCTCCTCCCAGTCCAAAGGGAGACCAAAGAGAGTGCTTCAGTAGCACATCTATAAAACAAAACCCAGCCTGCAGAAGAACAGTTTGTCTGAACTTCTTGGTTTTAATGACTCTTCTGTAAGTGCTGAGTGGACCCAGCAGTTCATGGGATATTCAATAAATTACATCAGTTACTGGCTAATGATACGTTTACATTAATAATGCATTATAGGAGTTCCAAGTGTTTTGCAGACTTGGGTTAATTCAATTCTGCAAGATCTCTGCAAGAAAAATTATCTCCTTTCCACAAAAGTAGTGCTGCCGTCAATTCCAGGAATTCAAAAACCAAAATTCAGGCCCCAAAATACCATGATAGGCTTAAACAGGTCTTAATAAGAACAACAGCATGAATGAATGTCTTTTTATTCACCTTTTGCTGTGTGACTCATAATGTTTCTTTATAGCTATGAAGATTAGACTTTTTTGAACAAAAGACAGCTTCTCACATATTCATAGCATTGTGGAAGCTATCAAACAGAAAATAAGATTGTTTCAACACAGTGTACTCAGCACTTTCTATGTATTTTTCAAATGAATTAGTATGCTGTTTGGAACTACAGAGATATTTAGCTCCTATCTTTAATCTAAAATGTAAAGAGGTTGTTATCAGTCTAAGGATTTTGAATTATGTTCCTGAAACAGTAGTGCTGGTAGTAAATTTTTTTATGAATTACACTTGCTGGAAAGTTAAACAGCACAATAAGCAGATGATGTAGAAAGAGAAACAATATGTGTCCAATGCCTTTAATGTTCATTCAACCTACCGTGACAAGATCACAGAGAGGAGAGATGGGATGAGGACAGGGTATTGCTCTTTGTGGTAGCTGGTTGGGATTTGTTAATAAAACTGGAGGGGGTTTTTTGTCCTTTGTTGCCCAAAACATGTTTGGCTACATTCCTATTTATTTTGAAAACAGTTTAATTTTCACTTCAGTCTTCAGATTCCTGTCTTTGATAAGTTTTTGCTGAATTTCTCTTAACCTTAATCTATTTCAATCTTTTGGTTATGGTGGTGTATTGCTTGTGGAAAAGTGTCTAATACTTCTTTTTAATTTATTTCTCATGTCTAGAACCTATGAAAAGCTGGTCAGGAGATATGTCCATCACTTCTGCTCTTCTCTCAGTGGTTGAGGGTGGCAGCCAGCTGTGCCAGAGGGAGAGTGTTCTCATAAAGCCTCAGCTCCTCAAAGTGCAAACTCTGACATCTTATATCCAAGTCAATTTCATTTTTAGCACCACGCAGTGCTTTGCGCCACACTGACTGAGACACCTGTAGGTGTTCCCTCTGCTCTGATGCAAAGTCAGCAATTTCCAGTGGAGCAGTCAGCAAAAGAGGAATCATTTCTGAAACTGCAACAGTATCGACCAACTAACTGCAAGATCACCTTGGTCAGACATTGACACTTCCATTAATTCTTTCTTAAATTCTCTCTTTTACTTTAAAAGTCTTTTAAGTAAACTCAAAGAATTGAGTTTACTTAAAAAATGCAAATCAGATTATTTTACTAATCCCCACTAAAAGCCCTTTTGCTTCCAGTAACACTTTAACTCAAAAAGAAAGAAGGAAACACAAGCCTATTTGATATTCAGCTAATTTTTAAAAGCAGGCTTGAGAGAAGTAGCAGGTTTTGACAATCTTAAGTAAAGTAAAAGACAGACTTGTGTGTGTATAGTTTGACTACAACAGGATTCTTACAGTTAATTCCTACAAAGGACTAATTACTCTTAGAATTGGTAAGTTCTTGTCTCTGCAAGTTCTTACTAAATTAAACTTGGTGAGCACAACAGAAGCAGATTTATTTTCCTTAATTTGTTTCTTTATTTAATTTTTTTATATTTTTGGCTGCTTCAGGAATTGAGTTTTAAATATGCCTTATTTGCAGACTTTGCTACACTTTAAGAATGAATGTCAGCTTTTATGGTTTCAGGTTTGTTTTCCTTTGCTTTTAATATCTATCATCTACTATGGAAGTTATGTGTTTATGTTTGTGTAGATATTTTCTAGTTTATTTACAGAAAGGAAAGCAGTTTGTTGAGTAAGCACAAGTATTTGACACAGTAGAAATGCTGCAAAGGGCACATGGAAGGGAATGTTACATAAATGTTGAATAACTTTTATTTAAATGGCATACCATTATTGCCTATTATAAATAATAAAGATTTTATTCATATAACATAAAAGCATGTGTTCTCTAATTTATTTGTTAACATTAACATTTGTTAACATTCTTTATCTATTGTATGCTTACACTTTACTTTGTATCTTTAACACAATTCCATGTATCTGTAGTACTGATCTAAATTTTTGTTATTAATTTTTAACCAATCCAAAAAAAGCCCCAAATATTTTATCAGAGGTCTCCCAGAAATATATTTTCATGCCACTGGGGATTTCTGTAGGTGACTTTTGCTTCTGTATTTGAACAACGGCAACTATTGTGTGAGGATCTACACAAGGTGCAGATTATGACTGCAGCCAAGGCTTGCTTTTATGGTGGTTTCTACTGATTGTGGAAAACTGTAGTTCAGTCTATCACTGGGGAAGTTCTCTTGGCTGGTGCTATGAAGCACATGGCTGGCTTTTTGTTAGAAGAGTAAAGCTATCTAAGAGGAGGAACAAAGTTTCTGGGTGCATGATGGATGCATTATTTCATAAGAAATAGTATTCAGTACTGAGGACAAGAGCTGTTCTGATCCTGTGTGGCCCCAGAAGGGCTTCCAGGAGAAACATGTGGGACCAGCCATAGCAGTGACAACCAGGGCACAGCGGTCACCCACAGCAGCCAGCATGGCTGAGCTAAGTGGCAACTGACACAGAACAAGCCTGTTCTCCCCTTCATTGGCTATTGCTGCCTCACCACTTCTAAATGGGATGCTGGTCCTGTGTGTTGCTACCAATTCAAACAATGATTTATCTCACTGCTGCTATTGCCTTACTATTCTTATGGGCAGAAAGAAAACTTTCGGGTTGGCTGTGCTATAGATCCAAGCCACATCCAATTCTCATTTAGATGCATTTTGAAAGAGAAGAGTTACAAGAGCTACAGGCTGGGTGGAGAAGATATTCAGAGCAGCCCTGTGGAGAAGGACTTCAGGGTGGTGATTGACGAGAAACTCAACATGAGCGAGCTTCAGTGTGCGCTTGCAGCCCAGAAACCCAACTGTATCCTGGGCTGTATCAAAAGAAGCATGACCAGCAGGTCAAAGGAGGTGATCCTGCCCCTCTACTGTGCGCTTGGGAGCCCTCACTTGGAGTATTGTGTCCAGTTCTGGTGTCCTCAATATAAAAAGGACATGGAGCTGTTGGAGCAAGTCCAGAGGAGGCCACGAGGATGACAAGAGGGCTGGAGCACTTCCTGTATGAAGACAGGCTGAGAAAGTTGGGGCTGTTCAGCCTGGAGAAGAGAAGCTGCGTGGAGACTTCATAGCAGCCTTCCAATATCTGAAGGGGGCCTACAAGGATGCTGGGGAGGGACTCTTCATTAGGGACTGTAGTGGTAGGACAAGGGGTAATGGCTTTAAACTTAAACAGTTTAGATTAGATATAAGGAAGTTTTTCAGAGTGAGGGTGGTGAGGCACTGGAATAGGTTGCCCAAGGAAGTTGTGAATGCTCCAACCCTGTCCGTGTTCAAGACCAGGTTGGACAGAGCCTTGGGCGACATAGTTTAGTGTGTGGTGTCCCTGCTCATGGCAGGGGGGGTGGAACTAGATGATCTTAAGGTCCTTTCCAACCCTAACTATTCTATGATTCTATGATTCTAAGAGGAAGGGAAGAAAAGGGCAAAAACAAACATAAAGAAAACACAGCATTCTCAAGGGCCTTACTTACATTGGCTTGGGAGAATTCAAAGCCAAAAGGTTACTAGCTCACTCCTTCATTTTAATTTCCAAACAGAAACTCATATTTCTTTTATGCCCATCAAGGCCCTTGCTTGCTTGCCAGTTTGACAAGGAGCCTGTAACTGTTCATCTATGCCCTGTTCAATGAGGGCATACGGGCTGGTAGGGATAACCATTGGCAGGCAGAGGTCAGCCATGCTAAAGGGATCAGCTTCCAGCTGAGCTATTAGGACCAAGGGGCTGTGGTCAAACCAGACAGATGGTAGCCACGCAGCTGGGCAGCACATCTGGCCTCATTATTTTTGCTAATAGCTTTTGATGCTAAGTCCTGTTGTAAAATAGCAACGGTCACAACAGAGAGAGAAGCCCTATGAAGTGAGCAGCATTAGTGCTACTTACGCAGACCAGGATGGCAGGACCGCAGTGGGCAGAGCAGGGGGTCAGTGGTACGTGGTCTTCCTGGTGATTTTTGGAGTTGCTGTGCAGGGAGCCTTCTGCTTTACTAAAATCTTGCAGATCTGTGGATAGTCACTGTAGTGACTTATTTAGATTTCAAGTAGTTTCATTTTCTTTAGCTAGACTTATTTGTAATAGTCCTTAACGCATGTCTGACTATGGTCTTCTATTTCTGCAAACGTGGTTAATATTTCTGTAACAGCTTTAGATACATATTGCATGCAGGCAGTAATGTGGCTTCTGAAAACACATGCAATTCTTAGTCTTCTGGTTCAAGGTCAGAATCTCAACACTATATAACTGTGTATCTTACATACACTTGCCTGCCATCCTGCTAAACTTTTTTATTTAGAGATGGAAGAGTTTGTTACTTTATTTGTATTGCAGTAAACTTTAGCAAAGACTTTGCCAAGGATAGCCAGAATCACTGCAGTAAATGCACAGTGACATAGCCTGCACCATGCCTGAAGTTCTGCAGAAGGGTTTCCTCTACCATGCAGCATGCATCAGTTTAGACTGCTGTAACCAAGATCTTCTGACTCCCACAGCAGGAGCAGGAAGTAGTATTTTTCCCCTCCAGGTTACCACTCTGGAAACCAGAACTGTCACTGGTATCTTGTACTCCAGCAGGCGCCATCCACAAAGGATGCAAATGTTCTACACTGTCCCCATGGTACTCACAGCAAATCCTGCCTTCCACAGCCAAGCACTTAAATCCTTTTGTGAACCTAAAGCACCCAAATCCTTTTGTGAATCTAAAGCACTCTGATAATTACTTTCTTCTACTTAAATAAGAGAGCTTAATCACCACACTGATGAAATACTGCAGGTAGGAACTATTAAAGTAGTGGCCTTCAGGTGTGGAGCTGGACCATGGGCAAGATTTGCCTGAACCTCTGCCAGCTGCAGACCTGTGAGTCCTCAGCCTCCTCATGGCAGAGCCCATGTCTCTTATCATCCTGAGTCAGGATGATACAGAGGAAACAATGTGCTGCACTTGGGAGCTGGTGGGGCTGGAGGTCATCCACCGCTTCCTGAGGAACGTGCCTCCCAAAACACACCAGTGACCACTGAGTCCTGCACTGGCATTTAAAATGACATCTTTCAACCACATATGGTAGAAAAGACGGCAGTACTGCTGTCAGCATGCAGAGGGCAAACTGAGATACCTGTTTGTTAAGTATCCTGGCTATAATTGGATCCGGAGTCAAGGAAGGGATCAGGAATAAAATTAAGATGTCATCCTTAACCCTGAGGTTGCTATAAGCTCAGAGAGGCCTATTTTCAAACAAATTCTATACATAAAATTACTTTTTCAGAGCAAATGTGAGTCAGCTAGTGGATATGCATGCTGTCTCATGGATTGTACCCATTTTTAATAGCCTTTGGTAATCTGGACAGCAAGTTATTGAAGAGGTTGCCTGCACAATGTAAATGGATACTTGCACAGAAATTTTCTTGTTCTCCATACTACATGCCTCCGGCTCTGATCAGTACTCAGTCTCAAGAAATATCTTGTTTCAGTGCATGTCAAAGTAGAGAACATTTCCAGGCCCCACCCATTGGAGATAAGAGCACACCTTAAAGGAAGTATCGGACAGACCAGATGAAACCATGACGTGTTTCCTTTTCATGTGGAAGGATGACATCACTTCTTACACACAAACAAAGCAACAGATCCTTTTTTGGCACTTAGTCCTTGATTCAATAAAAAGGACACCCTCTGTCCTCAAAATGCCACTACTGTGAGTAACATGAAGTGGAACTACTTGCTTGAGCAACCATCTGCAAAGACTAGCTGCAGACATCCCTCTTCCTGCTCATTGTAGGATATAATCCCAAACACTGTCAGGGGTGACAGAGCTTCACCATCCTGTCACCTCTTCAGGTTTCCATGTAAGATTTTTATCTGCAGGAAGGACTTGGTCCAATAATCCTTATGAAAACAAGTTTTGTGGCACTTAGAATATAGGAGTTGTATGTTGTGGCCAAACATAGGTACTTAAATCCCCAATTAGGACAAGTTCTGTGCATTACAAATCAGTAATTTTCGAAGTAATGCATGAAGGAGATGTTTAATGCATTTAAATGGAGCATAATTTACATTAAAACTATTCTTGGCGATGAAGGATCTCAGAAAACCAAGTGAGTGGGTAAAAAGATGGCAGGTGACCAGTCACCATTGACTGTGGTCTGAAAGCAGTGTGTAATGTCAGCCAAGTATGCCAACAAACGTGAAACGTAACCAAGAAGGGTACTGAAAGCAGGCTAGAAAATTATGTTTTATCACTCTCAGAAACCTGACATCTCAAATAGTATGTGCTGCAGCCTCTGCCTCTCAGGTAGGAGAGTGTTATGGTAAAGGAGCAGGGAAGGTCAATGAAAACGGTTAAGAGGTTTAAGCAATTGCCTTAGGCGAAACACTAAAAGGTTTGGGACTTCTTGACATGGAGAGAAGGTGGCTGAAGGGGAAATGACTGATAATTTCAGTTTCATAAAGCTACTGGAGAAAGTGAGTGAAAAACTGCTGTTCACAAGGTCACATAGGTGATATCCCTGAACAACATCTCCTATTGCTGCTTTGCTTCCTCCTCTCAAAGACAGCACACGGCTGGAAACACCACTGGTCCAAAGCAGTAGGGCATTTCTTCTCAAGAGTTCTTAAATTCTTTTTTGATAATTCTCCAAGGCCAGTCTGAAGTCCTTAAATCAAACAATATCAATTTGCTTCGCCAAAAATATCAGATGATAGATTTCTGTATGGGTACGTGATAAAAATCCTGCCATGGGTGCTAAGGGAGCATCCCAGCCCCAGTGGCTTAATTCTGAATGGAGCAAGTTGAGGAGGAGCAAAGCAGCCATTCATGTCACAAGATTGTACCAAGGGGAGGAGGAAAATCTTGAAGCACAGAAGATGGAAAGTATAGCTAAGAAGCAACTAAAATGATATTATGGTGGCAAAGCTTGAGAACATCCTACTAGACATCATTCAGCGATTCAACAGTATTTAGAGAGGAAGTACACCCTGAGCAACTTCTGAGCAAAGCTGTGAATTGGAGAAATATAAACACGTTAGTGAAAGCCACAGGTATACACAGAAAATGGCTTCCTGGCTGTGTAAAAATTACCGAGGTCTGTTCTGAGGTCCACGGACACTAAACCATTAAGCAATTCAGTGAAACCTGCACAGAGTCAGACAACATGTGTGAAACCCAGCAGAGCAGGAGGTCCTTCCTCCAGAGGGGTGGTTGCTGTGCTGCCCCTCACCCCTGCATTCAGTGCTGCCTGCCCAGTGCCTGCCGGTGCTCCCCCCAGCACCCTTGCTGCTCTCCTTGCCTCAGGTGGGCAGTGTCACATCCAGCGGGGATGTGGCATCCTGGGGCTTGCCATGCACACCAAGAGAGCAGTGCAAGCAGGGAAGAAACACTATTTCCCATGTGCACTATGTACACATGCAGGCCTTGGAAGTCAGACATCATTCAGTGTATCCATGGGATATTCTTGAGTTTTCTTACTGAAAATTCCCACCTCCCTTTCTCCTGTTGACCCAAAGAGCAGTCAGAATTTGGCTCTGGGCAACCCATGCCTAACTGGAGGCTTTTGAGTACATACCCATGGAGTATGTGCTTAGAAACCACTGCCAATTAGAAAATAATTCAATTTTAAAATCACTGAGGCATACATATCAGAACTCCGAGGAAGTGTGTTACACTCCTCATGTTCTTAGCAAATCATTAACCAGGTGATGAGACAGTGCTGGTGCTGTAAAGGATAGGTGTGCTCTCACATGGGACCTTGTCCTCGCTGTCTGACAGCAGGGAACTCACTGCAGCAAAATTGCTAAAATCACAATCAGTACACTGAATTTCGGTGTCTTTAGGCAAAAAGCCACTACTGTGATGATCTTTCCTGATGCTCACAGAGGATAAATGCAGTAATATTGCAGGCCCCTGTGTGAAGGGGTCACTGAGAGAGGAGGTCGGGCTCGCTGCAATGTCTGTAGGAGATTTCTGGGGTGAGAACACTACAGGCAGGGGGGAGGCAAGGAAGTCATCAGGCTGCATGCTAACATCATACATTCTCTGGTCATGTTGGGATTCACCCTATTTCTTTCAGCCATCCCTACCCAGTGCTGTGTCCCTACACCTGTAGGTCACCGGCCCATGCTCCCTTCTAGAAACAATGGCAGGAGCAAGGCTTCTCCGTAGCCTTTCTGGAGCATGGTGAAGAGCATTACATGGTATTCGTTTTTTAACTGGAGAGGGATACATTTGTAGACCTAGAGGTCAGTGTATAAATCTGCCATATTTAAAAGGGCAGGTGGAGCACCAGCAATGTGCTGTTTAGTGTAATTTTAACACAGGATGCCACATGTGCCTTGGGTGCTGCCACACACTTAGTATTATAGGGGTCCTACAAGCAGACAAGCACCAAAGAAACCACGATTTGTCTTGCCGCTGCTTGTGGGTCAGACACAGGAAAGCTTTACACAGTGTTTTCAGCTTTACAGTCTTCAGAGGCATTGCAAGGAATGAGCTGTAGAGTTCGCTTTTGGAGATTCAAGAATTTACTAGTACAGAGAGATCTCACCAGTAAAATGCCATTAGTATCCCTTAGCACCTCATATCTTCTCATATGGAAAAGGTGAGGGGGGTAATGGGTACAAATTACTCCTGGGGAGATTCCAGTTGGACACAAGAGGGCAGTTTTTCACAATGAGAACAATCAGCCACTGCAATAATCTCCTTAGGGAAGTGGTGGATTCCCCAACATTGGACACTTTTAAGGTTCAGCTGGACAGGGTGCGGCACATCTCATCTAGGTCATGCTTTGCCAATAAAGGTTGGACCAGATGATCCTTGACGTCCCTTCCAACCTGGTGTCTATGATTCTGTGACTCTCTGGGTGCCACAACATTCTGTAAGAAGCATTCCTAGAGAGAAAGAAGGGCTGTAGCTGATTGTAGGATGAATACTGCAAACCCAAGTAGTGCCATATTAATGAATAATTCCTTAGTGTAGTATTGTTCCAAATACAAAACCTTTCTTCTTGCAGTTAATGTCATGATTAAATTACTTAAACCTGTACATGCCCCGTAATTCCTATTGCTGATCTGATCTATCTTCTTAAAAAGAGCTTTTTATAACAGTTATTACACTATAATTGGCATTTTGTGTGTACTTAGACTTTTTTTTTCTTTCTGTATTTATTTTATTTTATTTGGCCTCTGTGAGTTTGGCCATTTTGGTCTTGGTGCGCTCACTGCTGTGACTCATGTATTCCACAGCTACTGCCAGGTCTCTCAGACCAGCATAGTAATTATTGTATTAGGATCTGTCATTGTAGCCCTGACTTAATAAATAGCAAGAGCAGTGATTAGAATCGCTGATTGATCCATTCCACAGTTTTGGACACTCACATCTGAGATGAACAGAGGGATTGTGGATATTAAGGGTTTGAAATGTCAGCATTCCAGATTAAGTTAGTATTAATTAGTCATTCCAGGTACACTAGCTGCTATATATAGTAAACTTTTCTATATTTGATAATCTGGTGATGATCAGCTCTAACCATGACTTAGATTCATCTCATAAACTAAAGAAAGCCCCAGCCCTTCATCTGTGCCTAGTTCATTGGAGCTGTGCAGATCACAGGAGATGACTGTGTCTCTTTTCAGGTGAAACTCATGGTGCCCTTGAGGAGCATAACTCAGGCATTGCAATCCCAGGTGGACATTCAGTCCACAGGGCCAGGCTAGACCTGGTCAGAGCAGGAACACATTGAGTGTGGATGCTCAGCACCAACTATCTAACTCCACATCCAGAGGTCCGACAGTAATACATCCTGATGGGTTCTGAGCAAACAGGAGCATCAGTTCCATGGAAGGGATGCTACTGCTGGTGGTTCTTTACCCCACAGCTTCCTCCGTGCTCTCCCTGAAAAGTCAGGGCAAAACAGAAGCCTTCAGGGTGTACCAAGAAGACCAGTGGGAGGATGACTGGGACATACAAGGTGAAGGCAGCTCTTTAAATTGTTTTGGTCCAAAGGCAGTGCCATGCTATTCAGAAGGACCAGACCTGGTACAGCAGCAGCTCCAGAAGACAGACTTGCAGTGATGTCTGTTCCCCATTGTCATGGGAAAAAGGTGTTGATACGTCACGCTGTGCATGACCACCACAATGCTCTGTGGCAGCTTGTGACAGCCCTGGGGAATGGGCCCACCGCACAGGGTTTTTTCTTTAAAAAGCCTATGTTTTAGAAGAAAACTTTGTTATCCTGAGAAAGAGTGGAAGGAGATGAGTGAGAGCATGAAAACTTACTAGGTAACTCCAAATTTTTATGATACCATCTATACATCCAGTGATGCTGTGAACATGGATGCCTTTTATCCCTAAAGGCTGTATGATCAACATGGACATTTTATATTTCTTCAGAACCTGCTTGGTTTAGATTTGTTGGGTCCATAGTTTGACAGATATAGAATAAACTCAGGAAATGTGCTTGTTGTGTTCAGCTATGCTTTAATTTCTTTAAAATAATATTAAAAACTTGTTTAATTTGTGCATTTTGTTTCCATTCCTGAATGGAGAAAAGGTTCTGAGAGTTTAAAAGTTCTGAAAACTAGTATCAGAGTGAGTATCATTCTCTAGACTGCTCTGGGTCAACCTTAAACTGCATGCTGACAACTCAAAAGCATTCATTCAAAATCCAGAGACAGGCATCTTGTCTGTGCTCTGTTCAACATGTTCGTTTTTATTCTTGCCAACAGTTTATTCTAGATCAGGAATTCCCTTCCAGGGAGATCTGAATACAGCACAAATGCAGAGTCATTCTGCAACATGGTATCTTACCCTTAGAGAACAGCTAAAAGTCGTCCCCTCAGCAAATGCAATTTTGGGCACTCAGTAAGCTCACTGCTTTCCAGATCATTTGATGCTTGAAAGCTGCATAGCCCAAGATGGTGAACCTAATTCTCACCCTACGAGTGTTGCATTTCACTGCCTTCATCAAGGAAGATGAGCTGCTAGGCTGGAAATTTGGCTTTTCTGAGCCAACTATAGGCAAAAAGTAATGACTGTACCTCAACACTGAACTCTAAGGTGTGCCCACAAAAAACAGCCTAGTCAGGAGGAAAATAACACAATTGTGCCCAACAGTAATTCAGGATGAGGGCCCACCATGCCAGCTACCTGCTTTCCATCCCTGTATGCAGTATTTCACTTCTTTTCATCTCCAAAACTGGGGTAACAGTACTCATCCACCTATCTAAAGTGTTTTCAGACTTAAGGCCAAATGCCCTATTTAGGAATAATTTGGTTTTATCTCTGTCACTCCAAACCCGAGGGATAGGGTGTGCTTATAGCTTTGAGGGTCCAGGTGATTCTTGCTTTGTAATCCTAGGTTGCTAAGTAGCCTGTGTTCAGAGGTGTAAGAAATCCTCACTGCACTTTTCATGTAGCAATCTTGCCCAGCATTCAGAATATTTTCTCAACTTGATAAAATTCTTAGGGATTTCCCACTGAGGCTCAAAAACAGTCATATATTTTATTTCTTTTATTACAAGGCATGTAAGTAAAAACTTGAGTATCTGAAAAAAGATATTAGATAGAAAACAGTAATAAAATTAACATTATTCTTTTAAGAAACTTGGTAATAAATACATTTCCCCTCAACATTAAAATGCTTGTTATTTTGCACAACAATAAATACAGCATAACTCTAGCATAGAGAAAGGCCAAGGCTGGATACAAGAAGTCCATGTGGTTTCTTAGAAATGCTCAAAAGTGATTTATAAAGGTTTGGCATCCTGCACTTGATGCATTTTGATACAACTTGCACTTTAATTTTAATTTTATTATGATTCTTAAACAGTCCCATAACATGAAAATAGGAGAGGAAAATTTGTTTGATTATAGGGTTTTTCCTTTAAATATTTGCAAAGTCAGAGATGTGTAAACTCATTGAAACCAATCCTTGACATTAAAAAAAATTAAAAAATAGTGTCTTGGTGGCTATTCTACAACAATGCAGGTTTTCAGCAGTGGGTGCTCAAGCCTGACCAGCCAACTGGCAAAGGACCAATCCACAGTCAATTCCTCAATTCTTTACACAGTTTTAAAAAAGAAATAATAATAACAAGAAGAAAGAGTAAGGAGTGTTCACTTCCCAAGTCGTTACTGTTTGAAGTTCTTACACTATTATCCAAAGGTGAGAAGAGAAAGAGCAGGTATATTCCAGAACACTTCCCAGCATAATTTTGGGCCATTCTGGTCTATACTTTTCTTTTAAAACTACTGACAAAAAAAAAAAAAAAAGGAAGAGAGATATTTCCATGCACTGTGCTGTTCTTAAGCCAGCACGTATAATCACAATCACAGCTGTGAACCTAAGTCACTTTGATAGCCCAATCTAATATAGATTGATTGATTGTCCCACGACATAGTTAGATACTGTCCACAAAATGCCACAAGCTCTGGCAGAGTCCAATGTTCTTAAAGTACTGATAGGTCATGGCAAGACTTGGACTTGAGTTTGAAGGCCATGTTCTTGTTATTCTTGGCAACTATTTTGCCCCAGAACCGCCTGGCTTTCTTGGGGATGCTCTCCCTCCGTTTCTGGTATGCCAGCCGCTTCTCGTTCTTCTCCTTGCTGTCCCTACGGAGCCGCACTTGCCGCACGATGCCTTCAAACAGCTCTTTCACGTTGTGCTGCACGGCTGCTGAGGTCTCGATGAACTTGCAGTCAAACACGACGGCGCAGGCTCGTCCCTCTGCAAAATTGCAAGGTGGGTATGTCACGAGGCATCACGAGCAGGGGGGGCAAAGCGGCTCAGGGTTGTCATGTGCAGGGAGCCACTGTCACAGGGGGGAATTCCTCAAGCCTAATATAGGCACGGATAAGTCTTTAATCGCCTGGTGCTGCCTGCTAGCCCATGATTCATCTGCTCTGTGTCACAGTCCCTTCCCAGCGAGGGGGGGCAAATCCCCTCCTAGAAAAGCCTGGTCCCCCCCTTGGCTGTGAAGGGAGCTGGGGTTGACCAACTTGCACTGAGACACCGGAGGCTGAGAGGTCAGCCATGGCTGAAAACCACCTGGTCATCTTACGTGCCAGCTCCCTCAAGTCGCATTAAAGGGTGATGACAGCACCCTCCCTGCACACCACACAGCACAGGAGGCAGGGCCCAGTCCTCCTCTATGGGTCATCAGTGTAAACCAAGGTCTTGGGACAGCAGCAACTTCGGCATGAACAGACACATGTACAAAACCCTTAAATAGAGGCAGAACTATGTCTACGGCTCTAGAGGTTCACCTGAAGTCATAGTTCTTATCCTTAGTTACATGAGCCTAACAGCTGTCTTTCACACAAGCAAATTTATTCTGTCTTCTGGCTTGTTGTAAACTCATCACCAGGATGACTAAAGTGACATGAATGCACTTGCCATCTTTCAAGAGACTTTTTAAGTGGGGCAGAGAGGAACTAGAAGGCAAATAGACATCCCTGGGCTCCAAGTGAACTCCTCAGTTCAATCTCTTCACCTGGGGCAACTGTGACAGGAGCCATAGGAACTGTGCACATTCCCAGTGGAAAAACAAATAAAACCTAGCTCAGCTGGGAAATAGAAGGGAACAGCTGCAGAGTGAAGGTAATGCTGAGCAGAAGAACCCATGTTTCTGATGGGCCAAGTTGAGATCATCTAATGCATTGCCCTGTGTTATGTTGTGTCACCTAAGCCTCAGGGAGACTCTCCGAGAAGAGGTTTTACTGACTGTGGGCCTTGAGCTCCAGCAGCAGCTTTCCCAGCAGTCTCTCCATTCCTATTTATGGGCTTAGTGTGTAGTCACTTGTGTGCAGTGAAGGGAGGGCTGGTTTAGCATCCCAAAGCACGACAGCAAGGAGACCTCTCCTGAAAGGCTACACAGACCCTGCCCAGACTAAAGAAAAGAAAGGGGGAGAGGGAATTTTAATTCATCAGGGAGGACAGAAAACCGGTTATAAAAAAGATATAATCTTTGGCAGCAGAACAAAGGGGCTAAACTTGTTATACATAAACATGTACTGGAAATACAAAATGTTTCCAGCTACCAGGGAAATCACATTCTGCAGTGCTCTTACACTGGGAGCTGAAAAGGAAGAAATTCAAGCTACTTTTATGATAGTTCTTAATAAATTTAGGAAAGGGATTGTCTGGCATGTAACAGCATTACCAAGGGAGGCTTAGGGACCTGGTAGACCTTTCCCTGTCCTCTGCCCTGTTTCAGTTCTCTGTTGGTTTATTGCTCTTTTATTGCCCAGTCCTGATCACAATGTATTCCCTTGGCCAGAGCTCTGCAGTTTGTTCAAAAGCTACTAGGTGAGTCTTAATGTTGACATTGGTCTTATACTCATCATTTTCCTTACCTGCCACAGAAACTTCACGACACCTGACAAGGTCACTTTTGTTGCCAACCAGAATAATGGGGATATCTTCCTTCTGTCGTGCCCTGCGGAGCTGTATTCTGAGTTCAGAGGCCTTCTCGAAGCTTGCTCGGTCTGTGATGGAGTAGACAATCAAGTACGCATCTCCCACTTGCATGCAGTGGTCTCGAATCCATTCTCCTTCACGCTGTTCAAGTGAAACGGTCAGACATTGTTATGCCCAGAGCAGATTTTACTTAGAAAGTACAACATTAGAGAATCCAAATACATTCCTGCTGTAACTGTAATGGGTATGGTTTGAATCACAGTTATACTAAAAGTAATTCCAATGCAGTGATGGTATGAATACTTCACTACAAAGGAGGGCAAAACTTGCCCCAGATAATTCATTGTGCTGACTTTAGACTGGAATGAACATGGTCTGGAAAATGGCTTAAATGTTTTGGTTTATCATTAAAAAAATAAAGAAGGCTTGTGCTTCTCAGGCTCACTCTACAGAGCCGTTAGGCACGCTTGCCTTGGAGCAGGGGTGGGGTTAATCCTGTATTTTCCCTGATGTTGATGTATGGAAAACACCTACTTGCTTTCCAAAAGATACCTACTTTTGACATTAACAGTCATTCATATACCCTTTTGTTTTGACATATGACTAGAACAAATTAAAGTACCTTATTATCCCACATGTCAAGCAGTATAATGGTTGCACTTTCCCCATCCACCATCAGTGTTCTTTCATACGTGTCTTCTGGAAAGAAAAGCAGAAGAGTTGGTAATATATTATTTTGTGGCATCATGTACATTACAAAAAACAAGTAGTTGAACATGTATAATTTGTTCACAGTTCAAGTTATTGAGCCAAATTTTATGCTGGCTCACATTCAGTTCTTTCCTCATTTCCATCAGCACTGAACCTGCACTCTGTTCATTACTGGTTGTCTTACTTTCCATGATATATGAAGGAGGCTGAAAGATCAGGAAATGATATGTTCATTATTTTGGCTGATATTCTCTTTATCTTATGTGGGAGAGAGAAAATAGAAGCAGTGGAAGAAATAACCAAAGGCTGAACATTTGCCCCATGGGAGAAGCAGAGTCCAGCGAGGCTGAGTAATGGAAAATATTTGCTTTCGCTTTAGGAGGGACAGTTTACGGGTGAACAGTCACTGCTGCTGAGAGCAATACCACTAACAACCTACCAAACGATGAGGACAGGGGGTTTTCAGACAAGCTGTTGAGTTTTAGAGAGACTGAGATTTCTATTGCACCCTAGTTGTCTCCCATTTCACAGTTTCCCACATTACCTTTGATGTTAAAAACCCCACAAGAACAAATAAACCACAGAAGTTCAGTTACTTCATTCTGAGACCACAAAAATTCATACCTAGATTGTAAGTGCCATGTGACAAAGTTGTACTTAGATGTGAGGGGGCTGTTTCCACTCATAATTTTGATCAACCCTTGCTGTGAAATCTCAGTCTAGGTTCTGCTTCAAATTACTTCCTTCTTTTCCCCAAACCCGGGAATATGTGGATGAGTGATAAGGGTCTTGGACCCATCTCTAGTCTTGTACTGCTGGTCAGTGAAAAATGCTAGGCATACAGCTTCTGAGGATACCACCCCTGTCACTGCTTTAAGGGGTCTGTCCCAACCACACTTGTAAATAGGACTGTGTCTTAACCCTTGACTCATAAAACTTCTGCTGGGCATTAATGGAGTGAACTTCCCCCTAAATTCTAATCAGAACCTTTCCTTGAAGCCAGGAATCTACATTCATGCAAAAGAATGAGCCAAAAATATTACATGTTTAAAATTAAATAAAAAAGTCCCCTTGCCTTAAAATGGCAAGATTAAAAGACAGAGGTAATCAATAGGAGCAGTTTCCCTTGTAGGTCCAATAGCATGACATTATGTGTTCATGTGTAAGCTTAGCCTTACAGTCAGTAGCAAAGCCTGCCCATAAAACAGCTGTATTCTCTCTGTGAATTGGCTACCTGAAACCATCCTCTCTTGTAATCAATTTCCAGTTTGCAAGCTAAAGTTTGGAGAATATTTTCTTCAACTGGATGCACATCTGTGTAGGAACAAGCTCCATATACAGCAGAGGACAACATCCAGAGGAGACTTTCTTCACTCTGTTACGCATGGAGATGCTACAAATATGTAATCACACTCCCTGAATATAATATGCCCAAATGGTCAATAGCTAGCACTCATTCACATCTTGGTGAACCCTAAGGAAATTCCATAGACTATGAAACACACTGAAAGTGAGCAATTAGTTCACCTCATGCTTATTTAGAAGCTGACACAGAAAAAGGAGAGATATAACAACAGCAAGTTTTCCAACATCTTGGCAGAGATGGCCTTGAAAACCTGTCGCTGCTACGCTTCAAGCAATATTGCTAGGAGTGCAAAGGAAAGAGGAAACCATATGGCTTCTCATGGAGAAGAAAACTGTCTGACAGGGCTGTGCAAAGTAAATCAGCTGCACTTTCTGACTGCTTGCCCAAGGGTCCTACTCTAGTTCCCTCATGTAGCACTAGGAAAACTTTTATTGGAGATACCGCAGCCTGGTGGTATTATTGGAAAAGTGGGTGGTAGAAGCTGTAGACAAAGCACACCTGAACAACTGATTCAGAGTGACTGCGCTGTGGGGAACTTCAAATCCCCCAAAGGCACAAAGATTTGTACTCCCAGTCTGTGCCAGCAAACAAGGAAAATGTAGGTCTGACCTTCCTGATTCTTGGCTGTATTAAATCCTGGGCAGAAGACACAAAATGCTGTCCTGCCTGTGCTCCACTGAAGATTGGAAGAGAAGCCCAAGAACTCTGTGCTAGCACTGGCACCATCACACCAAGGGATTACAGGCAGGAGAGGGAAAGGATAAGGGAGGGACAAGGAAATCCCTGCACACTGTTGAGAAAAACCACCCAGCCAACCACATGTCCTCCGAAGGTGGCATCATCTGCATCCTTAGAACCACAGCAGACTTCCGCTGCAGCCCAACCCCTCAACATCAACATCTTGCATACAGCATAGCTCAGGACTTGGTGCCACACCTTCACCTTCTGCATCATCTGATCTTTGGGATTAAAGAACACTTTGCAATCATAAACAAAGAAGAGAAGGATAGCAAGGAGGAACTATCAAAGAAAACCCTACAGCTTGTGCCTTTTCCCCCTGTTTGGCCAGTGGGAATTTTCCTACACTGCCAAGGGTAGGAAACTTTATCTGTTTTCCTCTGGGGGAACCCATGCTGTGCAAGTAACATGAAATGTGGAGAAAACATATTTTACTCAAACTCCATTCAGGCTACACTGAGGTGATGTGTTTATACAGAAAGGCTGGCATGACTTCTCATGGCAAATGTTTGGGAGGTGACTAAAGGACTCAGCAGTGGCTTTTCTATTTTGCTATATATATTATTTCTAAATAGTTAATTCTTGTAGACCATGAGGACCTTCAGTTGTTTTCTCTCCCCCATAGAAAGCTGGAGTCAGCCTCATGGAACCAGTTGTGACACAGATGTTGGGCCAGCATGAAAGCTGGACCAGCCTCTTGGTTAGCATCATCGCAGGCAGGAATGAGGCAGCTTCCAGCAAGTATTTTGGAATTAAAAAGCATGTGAATCCAAATTGTTCTATAAAGACATTTTCAGTCACTCTTGCTAAATATCTGACTCATCTTATTTTGCTTTCTTGTTTTCTTAAGAGAGATGCACAAGTTGGATCAGTTTTGATGATCAGATCCAAATGTTTATTACCTCAGTTTTTCATTTATCAGCCTCTATGTTTTTCTGTGCCAATTAGAACCATAGAATCGTATTGCTGGCAGAGCTGATTGCAAGCAAACACCAGCACCCCAGGACATAACACTTACCTCCCAGCACCTCACAGTCACTGTCGATGCTGTCGTGCACCCCTGCAAAGATGTTGGCCAGTGAGGACTTGCCTACACCATGCTCCCCAATCAGCACAACCCGGTAGCAGTTGCTGCCAGACTCAGAGGAGATGACAGAGTCGGATGACTCTGAGGACCAGCTCCTTCTGTAATATTCATCAGGGCTGATGGTGTATCGTTTCTGTGGGTTGTACTCGTTGGAGTCTTTCTGGACCAGCAGATTCTTTCCATCAGCAGGGATGCTCCATCGCTGCTGCTGCTGCTGCAGGCTACTGTTGTGGGTGCGACGCATGGTAACATTGTTGAGGGTCATTTTTTACTCCTGGTGAGAAACAGGGAAATCATGAGTGTTACCAGAAAACATTTAGAAATTCGTTAACAGTCTCACATTAACTTCAAGGCATCACGTGCTTTGAAGTGCTTTTCCATAGGGATCTAGCATACAGTAAAAGGAAAATGAAACTTTCTGTACTCTTTCATAGTTGCTGGTACACAAAAGAAGCAGTTCTCATTAGTGAGTTGGAGGCTGTTTCCTAGGGATGATACCACCCTGCCAACCCTAAGTCCTATCTTTGTTTAGCCTTTACAAGCTTGCCACAGTGCTAGGTGCAGCCTAGCCCTGATGAAAGTGGGGCATAGCTGTATCCCAGAAAGAGAAGGAAGGGGCAGCATTCACCAGAGCTCACCAGAGCTGTCCTACATGGAAGCTGCATCCCTGCTGAGAGGCAGCCCATGGTGCAGGCAGCACCTACGGGTACTGCTTCCCATTCTTTGTGCTTAAGGGGGGCAAACAGGGGCACTGGTCCCCATTGCCCCCAACTCCCGGTGCAGCTGGGTGTACAGCATCTTTCATATTGTCTCAGTTAAGAGCTGAAAATTTTGGGAAATCAATAAGGCATCAGTCACTATACATGTAGACAACCCTGACAGGAGAAAAGAGACATGCAAATAAGTCTTGCTGAGATTCTGTGATTTTATGATGGGGTGGATTTGGGTAACGTCTACTGGCTGAGTGAACAAAGAATGACTCTGCTCCAGACAGTGGCTTTTTGTCTGGTAAGAGAGAGGACACAGTGAAGTCCCACAGCTTTCCTGAGAAAGAACAGGTTCTAGCTGATACAGAAGAAAATACAGTGCTGGGAGAAAAAGCTCATAAACTTACAGAATTTAAATCAGCCACTTCATTTACTGCACAATCAGCTAGATAGGTTCAGTCTTCAAATCTAAGCATGGCTTTTAATTACATTTTACTCAGCACACTCTCTTTTGCCTTGCTTGGAGGCAGAGGACAGTGATGTCATTCTCACAGGCCAAAAGCTACCATTTTTAGGAAAGTTACTTTGATGCATTCCAGTTCTCAAAGTAATTTTTTTGTTATTTAGACTTTTCGATTTTTTTCCATTTATTTTATGTTTCTTGTCTATCTTCTCCATAATAGTAAATAGGATAATTGTCTATAAAATGCACTCAACCATTCTGAAGCCTGAGTAATAGGTGGTGAACAAAAAAAAAAGTACAGCAAAGCATAAAAAAAACACATACAAATTGCTATTCCTCTTCATACAAAACTGCCTGAAAACTCCTGTGAATAAATGCACAGCAGGGCATAGGATAAATGTACAGAAGAAGCACACCCTGTCTGAACTTACTACCGCATACGCAGTAATTTCTCCGTGATGCACAGTACTTGGGGGCAAAATGAGATCATTTGTACAGTCCTAGTCACAGTAACTTTGTCAGTAAGAAATATATCTAAACTAGAAATCATGCACCAAGCAAAGGCTGCTTCACAAACAAACTGAAATATTTACTGCAGTTGAATTTTAAAATGCGTTTCTTCCTTCCACTTTCCCCACTGAAAAGACCTGATGAGAAAAACTGGCTCTGATTCAGTCAGCCTAACTCACAACCTGCAATAAACAGTTACTCACTAAACAGTCACTCACACACAACCTGCAATAAACAGTCACAAAAACGAACATTTCACAATTTCACCCCTAACAAGTTATCATCCTTCCTTAAGCAAAGCCAAATGAGTCCCTGTCGCACCCAGCGTTTGAAGTTCAAACTGATTTTGATACCCTGTACTGCTTCTAGTCGTCCGGGTCTCTAGCACCGATAGTAAAAGACTGTTTGAACCAACTCTGCCTTACTTGTGCCAGGCTTCTCCAGGCAGCCAGGTCCTTTGCTCACGCTGTCCTTTTCAGTGAGCTGTGGTGCGCTGAGCTGCTCTGCCGAAGCAAATCCTCTCCTGCTTTGGGGCTGCCTCTTTAATTCTTTCTCAGCAAACCTGGTTTATATTAAGCCCATCTGATCAGAGACAGGGCTTTTCCGTGACGTGGTTGGCCTTTCCATACAACAACCAGCCCCCAGCTGGGAGGAAGCAGACATGCAGAAGAGCAACAACTTGCAAACAATCTCAAAAGACTTACTCAAAATCATATGATTGTCTTTATATCGCCAGTAAAATAAACACATTTGGTTCTTGCGTGATGAAAACAGGAAAGTGGAAAAATCCAAAATAATACATGTTATTTTGCCTCACTCAGTTTTTTATTCAAATGCTACCAGAAATAATGGTGATTAAAAAATTACCTAAGTTTCATTAATACATGAAATCCTGTAAATGTATTATGTTCTCTGTCTGCAAAATACACTTAACCCCCTGCTGGACAAAACATTCTTTGGAATGAAATATCTGAATGTTCTTTTGGAATTATCTTAAAAGTAGGTATATTATTCTGTTGTTTGGGTTTTGTTTTCAGTTTTGTTTAAAAGCTCTAATATACACAATCCTATTTTTCTCTGTCAACCTCCAAGTGACTTCACCCAATTTCCTGAACTGTATAAGCAGCAATCAGTTCTGCTGCAACCGTCTACTAGTAAGGGCTTGAAAAACTTCCAGCTACAAATGCAGTGTTACTCAGCTGGATGGTGACAAAGATGCATCAAAACACGTAAAATCTGCACAAAGTTGGAGTAGCGCAGTGCTGATGCTGCCCCCAGGAAACGTTAATATATTGTGTACATGCCACAAACCCACAAACCCAGGGGCTGCTCCTTAAGATTTTATATTCTCAGAGCTTATTGTCAGAAGAAATATTGCCAGAAGGAAAAAAAATCCAAACCTGTAACATGTGCCACCTGATGACACTTCTAACAACATATGCAAAATACTCCTTGATTAACAAATGAAGAGTAATAAACTTTCACAGAACTTCTTGGGAAGGATACTACAACTTAAATGAAAGTATATGGAAACTCTAGAGTCAGCTCTCGATTATCCATTCTCTGGATTAAGTATGATGAGCTCAGACCCAAGCTCCTACAGCTTTCCTTTATGTTTACAATCTCCTAGTTACTCTATCAGCCCCTGAATCTAATAGGTGACTAATTCTTATGTGGCATGGAGGAAGTCTGAGCGGGGGAAAGAATATTTTTTTCATGATCCCATTCTTCTCACCCTTCTTGCTATAGGCAAGCAAGTCATTAACTGACAATGTACCTTTATTAAAGGGAGCAATGACATGCACAAAAGAACATCTCTTGCTGTGATTGCAGCTGAGCACTTACTTCACGTTCCTCTGCTGTAAAATTGATTAGTTCTCCTCTGAAAAACCAGACCTTTACAAAATTCTTAAACTGAAATCTGCTTGAAGATTTTCAGGGACCTCCTGAGCCCATTCTTAAGTTTGAAGAGCCAGGAGCTTTTCCAAAAGTAATATGCACCCATCAGTGTTCACGGAAATTATTCACATTTACAAAGGGAAGAACTGAGCAAAAATATGTCCTGATTTTCCTTCACCTGTGTTTCAGTGATTGGCAGCAGTGGAACTGGGCCCAAGCCTGCATCTTCACCTCCCTTGTCCCTTACACATCAGGCTCGGAGTTTCTGCAACTGAGTGATAATCCCAAAGAGTACAAAGTGTCACATCTCTCTGCATGGGATGCACTGAATGTCTTTTAATACTTACTGCACAAAATGCAACAACATCTCTGCCAGGGAAGGTTTATGGCATGGCCAATGATTTCAAAAAGATGTTTGCCATTGGCATACTCAACTGAAGTCACTCATTTTCTTGAAACATGCTGGAAATGATGCAGGGGAGTGGGTGGTTGGAGTATGGTGCTCTGCACCTCGGGTTCACTTAGCTCTCTTTAAGTTGTCTATAATTTGTCACTGCAAGTAAAAGAGCAAAACTTGTCCACCCCAGGACTGGAAAGATATATGGCCAGACTGATCTCAGCAGAACTGTAGGCTCTAATGTCTCACCCAAATGTTTAACATATATCATAGCAGAAAGTGCAGACAGCAGAAATAAACCAAAGTCAGAAAAGCCTTTGCGTTTAGCTATGGTTAGTGTTAGATTAGGAATTGCTGGGCATCATCTTCCATAACCTCTTCATAAAATTGAAGGTGGACAAAGAAAACACAGCTCTCCAGTGACCACAGAATATATCTCTCTTCTATAAAGCCATCCAGGGTTGTCCCAGCCATGGCATGAAGTGCTTGAACCTGGCAAATTTGCAGGTATGTTTTCTTTTGCACTGCCTCTTCTGAGCTTATTCTGGTTTTCAAACTGTACAATTAACTCTCCAGGTCTGTGCTGCTGTCTGCCTCCACATGATGAAGAGCTCTTGTTCATCAGGCAATGCCACCAGCAGACCTGAATTTCAGTGGTGAATTGGTGTAGACCTGTGGGGAAAACTTTGCCTGCTGTTTTTTACAGCTGGGGAGAGGCGCAGCATTTTCAGCCTCCTGGTACTTACTTGCAAGGGACGATAGCACGTTGGTTAATGAAATATATGAAGTAAGCCCTTCTCAACTGTCCTGATTTCAGTTGTAACAGTTGTTTTTAACTCCTTCCTAGTAGCTGGTGCAGTGCTGTGTTTTGGCTTCAGTCTGAGAACAGTGCTGATGATAACACACCAATGTTTTGCTAAGTAAAGCTTAACCTGATCAACGACTTTTCAGTCTCATGCTCTGCCAGTGAGGAGGGGCGTAAGAGGCCAGGAGGAAACAGACAGGACACCTGACACAAACTAGACAAAGGGGTTTTATATTATACTTTATTTATTGGACTGCTCTTATCTCAACCCGTGGGGTTTACATTCTTTCAATTCTCCTCCCATCCCACCTGGAGGGGGAGGGAAGGAGGGAGGTGAGCGAATGGCTGTGTGGTTCTGAGTTACTGGCTGGGCTTAAACCACAATATCAAGAGTTGAATATAGGTTTGGATTTCCAGATGCAATCCCATGGACCAATGGAGGCTGATGCAGTCCTGGACTACTCTGCCCTCTTGTACTCTTTGCTGGTCAACATCTCTGCAACTGGGACTGTCTGACACACAGGCACAGGAAGAGACAAACCATAAGGCCAGGTGCTGTAGTAAAGCAGGTTACTGCCTGTTGCAGTATTAAAACCCATAGCAATTGCTTTTCACCCATCTTATCCATTCTCTGCTTCAATAATCATGTCTCAAAGGAATGCTCCTGCAGCCAGGATGAAGGAAATATCTCAGAGTAACAGTTCTGCAATCCTTCTCCAGCCAGTTACAGTTAGACCAGAAAATGCCCAGAGAATTAGGCAGAAATTTTCCATTGGATATAAAATTGCAATGCTTTTTACCTAATGCTTAATTAGCCATTTTCAATTTATGTATATGAAGGCAAAAGTAGTTCCTCAAACGACCATCTGCAACAATGGTCGTGCATTGAGAGAACCTGAATCACCCTGGAGGGGGAGGCAAATAGAAGAGGAAAAAATCTCAAAAAAAGCAGGAGAAACAAAATTCAGATTTATTTTAGTACAAATTGAGTGTAGAGTGTCTGATAGTGCACTTTCTCCCTGTGCATTTAGCAGGAGAGTACATCTTCATTTTTCCCCTAAGAGGACGTTAGTAGACTGTGTTCCCAACAGTTAGTTGCCTGTGAAAGCAACGAATGAAAGCCACTGCCTTCCTTTCCTCCAGATCATTGCAGCACTCCACGTTTGCTCTGCTTCTCACATCTGTCAGTGCTGCCTGGTCTGTGGCAGTTGTCAGCCTCACCAAGAGCATTGGCTCTGGACAGAAATGGTTCTGGGTGTAGGCATGGTGCCAGGCTGGATAGTGCCAGATGCACCAGAACTACCTGCAATTACTGTACTCCCTAGGGGAGCTGCTGCAGTGTCAACATCCATTCCTGCAGCACATCGGGCCACAGGCAGCTCAGTGAGCAAGTGTAGAACAAAAAGCAAAAATACACCTGTATTAGCTGCATTAGGCCCACAGCAATGGGACCATTAGCTTATTTACACCAACTCATGCCCACAGCTTTGCCATTGCCTTTCCCGTTTCACATCTAGGGACCGGGTAGGAAGTTTCATGCCGAATGAGAAAGGTACCAGGGATAATATACTCTGAAATAGAGAGGCATGAGGTAGGGAAATGAAGGATTGTGTGCCTGAGAAGAACTACTGAGGGTCTTAAGTAGGGGACAGGGCAGAGAAAGACACTCAGAAATTGAGGAATAGTAAAACTTTGATTTATTTTCAGGGAACAGAATCAGCAGCACCTGAAAGTGCCTCCCCCCACCTAAAAAACAAGCTTCTCTTCAGAGGAGTAGATGTGGCAGACTGTTCCAAGCAATTGCTTGCAGGCTGTACTGAATTTGTTCCACCACCTTCTTCTCTCCCACACCACAGCAGCATTTTTGTAATTCTTTAACTGATGACTAAAAGCAAAACATGATCCTTTGGTGATGGAGCACAAGGACAGGGAAGAAGCACTGGTCTGTGCTCTTTCTGCACAAGATGATAGCAGTAAAAGCCAGCACTAGAGCTCTCAGGGAATATGATTGCCTTTAATCAGCTACCTCATTAGAGAACCACTTGTTAGTCTATTACTTGTGGATAATCTGGATTCTGATGTACCAAAAGGAAGGTGTGCTCCACATCCATGCACTGCAGAGCCTTAACGGCTGTAATGGGTGTCCAAAAGGTGTTTTCCCTGTTAACACATTAAGCCAGCTGGATACTCAGCAGAGTGAGACATGAGCAGTCAGAGGAAGTAATGAAGCTCAGTTCGTAGTAAAACACAAGTTACTCTTTAGTCTAGTCAGCTGAAAATAAAAACAATTAAAACAACTATCATCTGTAGAGAACATCCAACTATGATAAAGAGCAGATGACAAAAAAGGGTCATTTCAGTAAGAGTTCAGTTAGAAAAATGACTGCCTCTTTCCCACTCTTGCACTGAATGACGTTAATGAATTCTGCTGATGATTGTCCAGGGAATAGGATTAAGTCGTGTATGACATAAATAAATGTGTTTTTCAAATGGAATCAGTGCAAATTTTTTAAAAATCATAATATACTAATAATAGGAGGATGTGAGCGAGCCATAAGTGTTCTTCGAATACTGAGCTAAAAAAACCTTCAGATGAATGGCACCAGCACAGACCGTTCTTTACAGCTGAGGTCTTTGTAGTATGCCAGCATCCTCAGCACATCAGGATCGGGAGCCACAGCCTCCTTTGCAGCTGCAGGATTCACAGCTTTCAATAACTTGATTTTATAGCACTAAATCATCGTGGTAATTTAATGATAGGCAACTTCTGCATCAGCAAACCACAGGCTAGAAACTTCTGCAGAATTATCTGGGCCCCTGATCTTTAGAACTGTGGAAGGGAAAGCCAAAAAAAGGTCTTCTGCTGCAATGCCATTTCTTCTTCACTGCGGTGCCCGAGACTCTTACACCAACTGCAGCCAACAACAGTTACCAATACTCAGACCTACTCACACAAACATGTACGTGGCAGTGCACAAAAAACCACCAATAGCAGCAAATTTACTTTAAAACTATTCCACGTGGTGACCAGAGCTGGACTTTCAAGTCCTGATTGCATTTATTTACATGGCAAGACTGCCTGGGATGGAAAGGGAGCACCGAGCTCTCCAACCCACCTCAGCTTGCAAAACTCCTCCTAGTTTCCCATCATTACAAGGTGTTTTGGGCTCATTGTCTGGGTGGAGGAACCCCATCGGAGGGGCGGTGGCTGACATGGGTCCTGGGTAGGTTTAGGGATTCCTGGGAGAGTGAAGCAGGGCTATGGGTGCCCTCACTGCCCCACTTGGCGCACTCCTTGGGGAAAGGTGGTGGCACATGGATGGGGTTCGGCCAAGGCAGAGATGAGTTCAGCTGGGCTGGTTCCAGTCGAGGCCACGCCAGGGCTGTTACTTCCATCTGCACCTGGAGAAAGATGATGTGTAAAAATGCACAACACATGGTGGTGGCCAGACAGCTACAATCCTCTTCCAAAAGACAATCAGGCCATGGCTGGAGTATGGGCATCGTATCCCTCTCCAGCTCTCTCTTCACTGCACAAATAAATACCTAGCAATAACAAAACCACAGCTAAATATGGGCTGCTTGGAGGAAGCCAAGAGCTCCCTCCTCTCCCCATTTACCATATCACCCAGCCAGTGCCCCTGTTTCAACGTTCAGCTGCCCACTCAGCACACCAGCATCTAGTACAGTGATGCTTCATTTGATTGCTCAATGATTCACCACTTTGTTTGGATTTTCTGGCTCCTGGGCTCATGTTTATCAGCAAAATACACGCTCTCACCAGCATCAGGCTGTAAGCGGATTGGAGCCATACAAAATGCCTTTGGCCAAGATGCTCTGCACAGTCAGGTGTAATTAATGTCTATTTAATTGAACAATGGCACCTCTTTTATTTACACAGCTTTACTCCCATGTCCTTCAGCATGTACTTTCCATTTTCCAAAATGGAAGACGTGAAAATTAACTTATAAGTGAAGATATGTTGTTTATTTTCTTTTGGAGGGTCTAATTCTTCATCTCTGTTGGACCGTGTTTGTGACAGGATAACTGAGTGCCAGGCCCTGTGGGTAGGATTCATTTTACCTCCTTTAACCTACTTGGACAACTGAGTGACAGGCCCTGTGGGTAGGATTCATTTTACCTCCTTTAACCTACTTGCCTTGGTTCCCAGGGGGAAGTGGATAGTGTTAACCAGGCAGCTCTGGGGTGATTCATCTAAACACAGGTTGTGTGAATCATGGAGATGTCTCTATCCTCATTGAACACGGCGGGACTGGGAGATGAGCATCTCTGCACTAATGCTAGCCTTAAACTGCACTGTCTGAAAACTGGACTGGCAGTCAAATGAAGTGAAGAAATCCCTAACAGCCTAAAGGCTAGTTTTTACCTGTGCCTTTTCAGATGGGCAGTAAGACAAGGTTCAAGACGTAATTATTACATATGTGATGCTGAATGAAACTATTCTGCTGTAGTACAGGTGGTGCATAAATGCACAAGCAACTTGGCTAAAAAAACTGGAGAAACCACTACATGTGTGTGTTCAGTGTGAATGTCAACAGGGTTCTTTTCCCAGCAGCTTCTGGGGCACTTCTGGGGAAGAATTACTTATTTCACCATACACACCAACCAAGCACCAACTGCTGTTTCTTCGCAGCCTCTGACATATGGCAGCACAGTCTGTGGAGTTTTCTGCCCTCCTTCTGTAAGCCAAGTGCATGTTATCACAGTGCATGACCACAGACACATCCTACTCCATCCATCCAGCCAGCCAGCCTCCTGAAAAAGGAAGATCACAGCCATCATGTGTTTCAGGGAACAAACTCAGTAAAATACCAGCAGCTACAATGCTGTCAGCTTCAGTCTTACTCCACAGAGCCAGTTCCTGGGCACTGAAGGATCTTGTGTTCCTGTAGGAGCCAGAAAGGGGTGGCACAGCTACAGCAGGCTCTTCTCAAGTCCTCTAGCTGGGACACACAAGCTTGCACACGTATGTCTGCTGAGGCTGCCAGATGACCTCCTACAACCACCACTTGTTTGTCTTTTGCTTTCTCTCTATTGTTTTAATACAATTTATTCATTTTGAAAGCAGGAAGTAAGCACAGGAGCTGGGCATAATGAAAAAGCCATCATCAATCTGTAATCGACAGTTTTGATGGCTAGCAGAACCTTTAATACGTTCACTGCATTGTGCTCCGGTGCAAATCATTCATCTGCAAAATTACATTCCTGTGATAATGTGTGGGACAACACCATTCTTTTCAGAAGCAGTGGACTGCAAGGTCTCTGTCACACACATTTTTGCCTCTTCATGGTAATTAGCACATTATTTAATGCCTTCTGAGCATTTTCTACACTGAAAGCTACTGAAGTTTCACATTACTAAGGGAGGATTTGTTCTCACAAAACCAAGGACACCAACTGTGCTACTGATTCAAACATGTGGATATCTAGAAAAGGGAATGTCCATCTGTTGCTCAGTATGTTTCTCAGGTGAGTTGCTCCAAAGCTGGGTACCTGACATGCATTGCTCCTGTGAAGTATGAATCAAGAGGAACTGGTGGGAAAAAGCTTTGATTTCAGAGCCTGTGGAAGTAGCTGCACCCTTGGTTTTCACAAATCCTTCATGTTGATGGAAGTTTAATCAATGGCTACACTGGCAGATATATGAGCTAAAAGAAAAATAGCTAATTACACATCACAAACTCAAGGAACGTGATTCTGGAGTAACTCATAAGGTAGATCTGATTTTTGATGCTCTCCAAACCTCAGTTCTAGGTAGGTCTGAATTTGTCCAGTGGAGCAGAGGCAGCAAGCCAGTCACTCAGCCACGCTCTCCCTCCTGCTGCATTGTGTGCTCCCTGCAACCCCACTCTGATGGATTCTAAACAATGCTGTCATGCTTTAAAGTAGGACCCAGTGTACCACAAACATGAAGAGAGATGATAAAACATATCGTAGTGAACAAATAGAGACACGAGGGGGAACAATATGGACACATCCCACTGCAGAAGGCAGAGAAAATATTTTGGTCTCCTAGTTACAAGCCCACTCCTGTTTGACTTCTGACCCAATACCATACCACCGGCAATTACATCACCACTGCTGGGCAGTATGATGCCCCCAGGAGCTCTTTGCCTCATGAGCAGGCTATTCACAAGGGTGGCTTTGGCTCTCTGACTCAGTGGAGGGAAATGAGCTCCTTCAGAAGGGATGGCAGAGCAACTCAGGTAGACTTCAACGCTGAACTGCCTACTGCACGCTCCCTCACTCGCAGCTTGAGGAAAAGATGAAGCTAAAATGAGCAGTACCCTTAGGGGACAAAATGTTGTTTCCTTAGAGGATCACATGGAAAATCTCTGTCTGACAGCTTACCTGAATGTCCTCAAATATCTGCTGTTAGGAAAGGCCTCCTTCTCCTCTCACTCTCGTGTGTATCAGAAGTCACCCTTGAAATAAGTCAGAATCAAGCATAATTGAAATAGAGAAACATGTCCAAATTATGTAAAGGGAAAACAGCAGTGAAAGTCCACATGGGCTTTCATGGTGGTCCACAGGGCATCAACACCTTGTGCCACATACACCTGCATGTTACTGGTTCAGCAAAACCTGTACAATATACAGGCCTGAATGCTTCTCACATTTCACACAAAGAACAACCATATCTACTGCTTTTGTGACCCTGGATTCTCCCTGCTGTGTGCCCTCACATTGCAGGAGGCCTTCAACAGCACCTTTGGATTATTTTCTGATTAACCACATTATCAGTATATGATATAGACAACATCTGCTATATAGAACTTGTTAACTTGTTCACCTTCTAAGTGAACTAAAAAAAAGTGAGGATAGGAAGAGGGGTCAAGAGACATAAAGAGAGAGAGATCCTACTCTCAGAACAGCTTTCCTGAGTCCATGTAGGTACAGCACTGTCTCCTATTTGAAGATGTCATATTGACTGCAGTTTTTTATAATCCCAGGATGCCAGAAAAGTGCTCTCTTTGGAAGTCCTTATGCTCCCAGCTCCCAATGTCTCAGTCTCATATTGCTTACAGTAATCTGTCTATATTAAGGAGCCAAGTCTTGTCAGCCCAAAACAATGAGGAAAAAACTATGAGCTCCACGACTTTGGTTTTCTAAAGCATTCCTCAACCACCGGTAACATAATCATCATGGCTTTTTAGCCAGCCTATAGGCAGGGGAAGCCTTTCTCCAACTTTCTGAAAGAAAACGAAAGTTTCCCCCTGCGTGTCCTAGCACTGGCTGTCTCCAAAACATTTGCAGCTCTACCTAAGTGAGTATCAGCTGCTCTGTTCACAACATGGAGCAAATATACAAACTTATGTGCAGTCCTTGTTCAACAGAAAAGGGAACCCACACATTCGATCAACTTCAGGCCCCAAGTCTTTAGAACTGGGAGAAAGCGAGGATGTGGAGATGAGGACACCCTTCACTAACAACATTTTATCTGTGACGAGAGGAGAGTTGAGATGAGATGAAATTACTTCTTCTCCAGGCAGGGAGCAGTCAAGTTCTAGAGATGTCAAATATGAAATGTAACTTTCTGTGAAGGACATACCTGGCTTGCAAGCAGCTGGTTTTCATATTATTTTGTTTTCCATGTCTAAAGAACACTGGAAAGTACTTTTCACAGTGAGGGGAAAAGTTCCTGAATGTTAGAAAAGTGCAATAAAAAAGTCATGTAATTGAAAGGGCATATTTTTAACACACAATGTGTGGGAAGTGAGCTATTTCATGTGTACACATCTTGAATGTACTTGGCAACATGCTGCTGTTGGCCCTACAGCTCTAATTTCGCCTCCAGACCATGCTGATGATTTTTTAGGCGCAGCTGCATGTAGCATAGTCCCCTGCTGAAGATGCTGCTCAACCTTCACCAGTTTAGCACACAATACCAGCAGAAACAGCTGCCTGGCCCTGGCTTAGTCTAGAAGCAATGGAAGCAGCAGTCACATATATTTATAATTTTTAAAAGAACAAAACCCGGTGACAGTGAAAACAGCCATGACTAAAGCCTGGAAGCCACACCAGCTCTCTGCATTGTGTAGCAAAGCAAAAGACAGAATAACCCCAAGCTCAGATGTGAGAAAGTGAGATATAGTGCCTTGCAGAGTCAAATGTAATGCACTGTCACCAATATTAATTACTAATTTCATTAGAGCTGCACAAATCACCTGGTAGTAACCTTTTTGTTTATTTAAATTCTGCGTCTCTACTTTAATTATTGCCTTTCCATGATGCACTTGTGGAGTGTATACTGCAAACAGAGCAGCAAGTTCCCAAAACCTACCTGTTTTAATGCACAAACTGTACTTATTGCATCTGAGAGAAAACTGGTTTATCAAACACCAGCATACATGGAGAGATTCCTGAGCAGGTTGAAGAGAACCTCCTGCTTGCTGTCACCTCTCTGGCTGCAGTGGAGGGAAGGAGCTGCCAAGTTCAAAACACATCAGAACACTCACAGCTGCCATAGGAGCTGCCTCCTGTAGTGCTCAGGCAAGCCAGGGACTTCAGCCACCATCACAGACAGGGAACATGCAGGAGATCCCAGCCAAGCCAGCAAATTTGGGGGTCATCATCACATTGTTCCATACTCAAGCCATGTGGCTGTAAGTGACAGCAAGCATTAAAAAGCTTAGTCCAAGCTTTTATTTAACACAGTAAGTCTGAAAGATCTTAACAATATAAATAGCCACTCTTAATACTCAGTGTTACCCAACGTCTGAACTAGGTTATAGTATTTTTTAGTTTAATTGGGGATAGCCCAATATATAAATAGCCTGTGGTTATGTTTAGCTGGGTACAAGGATTAGAGACTGTCTTAATACAGATGTAGATCCTGATTTCCATTTAGGAAACGGAAAGAGATTAACTTAGCAGGAGAGCCTGGATACAGTGACGAACCAGTGACAAGAGGGTTTCACTAATTAGGGATGTTTATCAATGACAGTGCTCTGATGCCTCTGATGTTTATGTCATTTCCTACGCTAAGACAAGGGCATCCCTCAAGTAGTACAAGATACGTAAATACTCCAAGGAAATAACAGTAAAGATTAAATTATTGCTGACAGTGATGGCATATGCCAGGTAGTAGAAGATGCTTGTTGTATCCCTTGTCCTGCCTCTCATTAGCAAGGCACTCCCTGCCCAGCAGCAGTGCTTGGGTTTCAGTGGTTGCACTGTGTGGTTTTATTTAGACATCTGGAACAGATCTCCATATTGTTAAGTCTTGGGCTTTAAATCACTAAAATGATACAGGCATAACACAGCGCTTGTAAGAATGTTAGAAAAAGCACTTAGATTATTAAAAGAAATCATAACTGATGTGGAAAGCATTGCTAAAATAATAATTTGCTTCTAAGTATTTAAAAGAGAACTTCTGAAACAATTGCAGAGCTGGAGTTTGAAAGAATTGGAAACAACATCAGTATTATTTGACATACACGGTCAGAAACCAAGGACCATCACGCCAAGCACTATACAAACATACATCAAAAATATAGCCCTTGTCCCAGACAACTGTCAGCCTCATTATTAAACTAGAGGCATGGAAACCAGAAGGAAATAAAGAGAGAGCACTGGTTAATAGGAAAGGCAATGGCCAGAGCAAATCACCATCACAACAAACATCAAGTATTTGAAGAATAATCAAAGAAGTCTTTTATGTGGACTTTAACAGAAAACGAAACAGCTCTGTGATCTATAGGGCTCCTCTAGGCGCAAGGGACAGCACAGGGAAAAGTATGGAAGAGTGGAGCCTGTAGGTAAATTCTCCTTCATTGCTATGGAAAAGAGGTTTTCTTTGGAGTACAGCTGAGTATATTTCCTAGGAGAATTCAAAACAGCTTTGGGGCTTTTAACATGCCTTTATATTGCCCACATAATTTATCATCCAGTTTCAGGCCATGTTTGCAATCTATGGCATAACACAACTTTTGGACTTAGACAGTCAGTCTTAAAACCAGAAATCACAGAAAATTATTCGCCTGTATTTATGTTTCGTTATTGTTTTCAATTTTTAAAAAAATATTTAGAACACCTTAATATAAATTTCCAGAAGTTAGCAGTAATTTCTTGATGCCTTGGTGCCTTAAAACTTTCTTGAATTCCTCTTTTTAATCTTGTACCATAGAAAAATGAGTGTCTGAAAACTAGGTTCTTACCAAGCCTATTGAGCTGGGCCTGAAAACCTGTGCCTGGAAACATAAAATCCTTTATATTAAAAGACCAAAGACTTGCCTATGTAAGAACATAATGGAATATGAAAACAACCACAATGGAAAAAGTGGAATAGATTTGCAGTTTTAAAATAGCATGCATGATACAAAAGTTCATGGGTCTATTTAAATTTCAACAAAAAAGATGTTGGGTTTTTTCATTAATGCTGAATGCATTCATTGTGGGTCTTAAGTGCCTCAATTTAGAAATTAAAGGCAATTTTTATTAATAGCACATGTAATCCCAACACAGGAGATTCCTGTGGCAGATTTCATTTGCTCCTTAAACAGGCACCCTTGACATCAGTAGGAATAAAGGGCTGAGTAAGAACTGCTTGGCAAGGGAGGATCCTGGTGACAGCGGGGTCCCTGCTGGCAGTGCTGCCTCGCTGCTGTCCTGCCAGAGGGGGAACCTGTCATATCTAGTCACATCCTGAGGACACAGGATGGCACACTGGTCGTATCCTGAGGACAAGGAATGAGCATGCATCCTCTCCCTTCTGGAAGCAGGTGCCACAGAGGCATCCAAGAGCCAGGATGCATCCCGGGTCTAAACATCTGGGGGATGATGACCCCAGGATGCTGTACTGCCCAAGAGTACAGACAGGGCCATTGGGAAGGGGGCAAACACAACACTGAGGAACACTGGGAAGGAAAGGCCACTGTGTTGGCTGTTACTGGCTGTAGCTGACAGGTTTTTTTCTATCTATCTCACCCTTTTTATTCCAAGAACTCCTCTGACATACAGGGAGTGCTGGCAGAGCAGGACTGACACCATCACTGCGGTCTCTCTGGTTACTATGTATGGATTCAATTTATCTCAGCCTTTTCATGGAAACAGTTTGTGTGAGCCAGGGAATAAGAGAAAACATACTCCTCCCACCTTTCTGAGAAGGCAAAGAGCCACCAGGAAAACCTTCTGTCCAGTAAAGGCATAACCAAAATAAATGTTCCAGAACCCACCAGGGAGATGCCGTGTTTCCCAAACTCACAGATTCTAAATCCCCCCCTCTTCGGAGAAAGCTGCCTTCCACCTTGTGGTGAAGGCTTAGGAACTGCAGTGGGCTGCAAGAAAGGGATACGATTTCATTACAGACCCCTGAGGTTCAAAAGTAACTGTAAGTCCAAGAGGCAGCTGAGAACTCTTGGGTAAAATCTTTAGAAAGGCAAAAAAGAGCAAAAAAGCAAGGGGGAGTTTTTAAGAAGAGCATCATGCAATAGCAGAGCAGTGGTGAAAGAGAGCCCAGAGTTGCAATGACATGTCTGTCCTCTGAAGGAATTTGAGGAATGCCCGCAACTCCTCTGAATACCATACTAAATGCAACTTTTTTTCCCCCTGCTTGTTACAATTGAATGATTTCTGGCTCTAAAAGAGGAATTCCAAGTTGTCCTAAAGGTAAAAGGGCAAGAGCCCTCATTACCAGGAGAGTCTCTGAAACGAGCCTCAGAATGAATAAGACTAGCAAAAGATAATTCCCAGCTGCTGATGCTCCCAGTATGCAGAACAGAGCTGTCATGAGCTACAATAGCTCTTGAGAGAGGGGAGAGAGGTGCCAGGATTGCAAGAACCCGTGTACATTAATCATTTATATAAAGTTTCCAGTGGAATCATTTTGGTACATCTGCACTTGAAAAAGACCATAAAAACCTTGTACAAAATACATTTCTGCTTTTCAAACTTTCTTTTCTTTGTGTATTCCCCTATAGCTCAATATTTGCCAGTGAGCTACCCCTGAGGCAGTTCTGGTGTTTCATAAACCAGCAAGCAGTGGAAGCACAGTTGCAACAGCACCCACAGCCAGTGAAGATGCTGCCTCACAGTTCCCTTCCAAGGTGACTCTCTCACCATGCATTTTGTCTTGGAGGAAGTTGTGCAACACCATGAACATACATCTGGTGCTGTTATCACAGCAACGGGAGAGAGAGCTCAAGGTAACTGCAACTCACTGGTAGGAATCTGAATTCATGTGGAAATCTATCAGCGCTTGATCCCAGCGCATCCTCTGCTCCTTAGCACCACAGTTACCTTCTCTGGTTGTTGCATGTATTTGCTTAGGTGGATTTTGCTCCTGAAGAAGTGGCTCTTAAATGTGCTTTGTAGGATCTGAAGGCAAAGGACGTCCTTGTGATGGGGGGTTGAGGGGTTTGCTCAGGGCAAAGTCATCCCTCACCCAGGTCTGCAGCAATAGCTTGGAGACTGGAAAGCAGCAATGGCACAGGATGCTCCAGGGCCTTGCTTGGCAAATGGGGTGATGGCAAAAGATAAAAGCAAACAGCTAATGCACAAAGCACCTGCTCCAACCTAAGCACTGCACAGCAGGGAGGGCAGTGTGAGAACTGGGCAGTGTCATGGAGGACCCTGCAGCCTGTGCACACAGCAGGGATCCTACAAACATGATAAAAGCTTAATACATGCCAGATAAGGCCTGTGAGCAGAATAGAAGACGCATAGTGTCACGAGCATGATGCTACACCAAATGTATATAGTTTTCCAAGACCTTTCCAAAAATGACAAATGACCTCAATGCAGATGTTTCTTTATGTATTATTTCCTTTTCAGATGCCTACTTCTCCTCTTACAGGCATTTTCTGGCACTTAGGTAAATGATGCAGTAGACTGCAGATCTGTCAAGGGCCCAGGCAGTTGTCATATAGGGAGAATAGATAGTACATATAGTCTTGCATCCTTTTATCACACAGGCAGTCCTCAGGGACCTTGCTGGCGAGGTGGGTATGAATAAGAATTAGCACACAATAAAACAAAAAGAGGATGAGAGAAGGTCAGAATAATTTATGTGGAATATCAATAAATTGTCAAAACAGGAACACTTTTCTGTTCTGCATTTTTCTTTTTATCAACAAACAATTCTACAGGCAGTGCAATGCCACATCCCCTCCCAGCTTCTCTAGGGGTGCTTGTGCACATGGGCTTTGCGTGTATTTACACGTGCAGTGGCGAGTGCGTAAAACATGATTTGCACACAGAGCTATACTGCTGTGCATGCAGGGGGAAATACAGCTCAAATGCTTTTTACTGTTGTTCTTGGAAGACATCTTTTTCCATCAGTGCTGAAAGACGATGAACAGAAGAGTCTGTTGGCATTATAAAATGAGACGTGTAAGTGAGCTCACAGATCTAATAGCTACACACTGTGGGCCACAGGCTGGGACGTATGCAAAAATGTTTGTGTATGCATGTAGACAGAGTAAAGTTTTCCATTGTAGCTCTTTCTGTGTCAGAAAATAAAGAATCTCAACCAACTATACAGTCATCTAAATAACTGTGCACTTTATAGCTTTTCCACATTGTGTGGTCCTGCTTTCTTCATTTCATGTGTGCCATTTACCATCTCCTGTTGCCAATGGTTTGGATCCCAGTTCTAGGAGCTTTCTGTTAGTTCACTGCTGTAGCAGATGCCAAGCAACAATGTTGGCTGCAGCAGCACGTACGCTCAAGTCCTGATTCATTATTTTTGGTTCCTAAGAGTATACATGATCCTAATCAAATTCATCTGTAAGCGAGTCAAGTGTGCTTGATTAATGCTAATGAGGAAAATCTGAGGGCAGATAGGCATGTAATTTCTGCTTCATTTAAAAGACATATTGAAAACTGAAAACTTATATTGGTACAAAGCCTATTTCTAAAACATTAACTATACTCTGTCTTTCTGTATCTGTCAGCTGTAAGTACTGACAGGTTAAGAGCAGGGTTTCTCCATTGCTGCTGCAATGTGTTTATTCTTCTGGAGTCATACGTGTGCCTAGCTTTGCAGCCACATCGTAGCTTGTCCTGAGGCCAGGAAATATTTATAGGGATCTTTCCATGCATTTGAATTGCTCAAGCAGAACAGTCCCACAGGTCTCACATTCTGAAAAGTATTTAGATATCTTGTCCCTACTGATTTTGGTAGCAGGGACCTAATCAACTCGCAGAATCACGGCCAGGATCATTCATCCAAGAGGAACAAAGTAAAAACCAGTTTGTACCTGGCTGCATTAAAAGCCACTGTTGAGACTGACTAATAGAAGTCAGCAGCAGTACAGGTTCTGCAAGCCCAGGAGCAGTGCCACAGATACTGGAATCCCGCTCAACTACCACTTCATCTAATTACACAGGTGAGCCTGAGACAATAAGCCCAGTAGATGTAGGTAACCACAGGTATGAAACGCAGGCTTGCACAGTAACAACTCTTTTATGCAAACTTTTTGCCAAAGAGAAGTTCCAGCACCGGTGGAGCAATGTATTATTCCTGCGGCAGCGTAACCTTCCTTTTCTGGAAGTGCAGGGGTAACTCCACAGCCTGATTTACCACAGCGCCGCTGCCTCCATGGCAAGTCCTTTGGCTGCTATCTCACAGTATTTCAGTAATCCTGTTCATCATAAATAGCAGATAGTTGTCGCTGCAGGCAGCAAAACAGCTTACAACATGAGCAATACTGATACTCCAGTGTTGCAGAGCAGTGATAATAGCGACTGGGGCAATGATGCTGCAGTGCCCGGGATCAAACCCCCAGCAGGAAGCATCCTACCACCCAGAGGAGACAGAACTGCTCAACCTTCCACTTCTCAGCTTTGGGCAGAGGGTCTTCTGCACTGAGGCTAGCACAAAAGCATGCAACTTGTAGGAGAGGGAAGTGACTATAAACACTTCTAGCACTTACACATTATGTGAGTAAAGAAAAGGCAATGACTGAGTCAGTCTTCATTTCTAGCACTGGTGCAAGGGACACAAGGGAGTGAAAATGTGTTCATGAGCTCTTGAAGTGCAATGCAAGGGGGAGTTTGGGTGACTAGCAAAACAAGCTACCAAACCCCACCTAGCACAATGATACACCTGAGAGGATATAGGAAAAGAGGATTTTGCCAAATAATATTCTCAATACTTAAAATTCTACCCTGTGCATGCCCTTGGGTGCCACTGCTGTGGCCAAGATTATCATAAATCTTCTGCTGAGATTCACAAAGTACTCACTGTTGCGACAGCCCGGTTGGTCCCTTAGGGATTCCCAGCACATCTCTAAAGTATTCAGCAATATCTATTTTGCAAAAGACAATCAAAAAACCAGCCCAAACAGTTTTTCCATCCTGAAATAGCTAGAGGATGGCATCCAACAAGTTCTTCATAGCAGCCTTGTAGATAGAGCACTCATGCAGGAAATGTGGAAGCAGTGTTTGCTCCTCTCTTCCCCTGGAAGGGACTCAGGGCCATACACTCCCTGAGCTGCTGCTGCAACATACCCCAGGGAACCAACGCAGACCCCAGTGGTGAAGCTCAAGCCTGTGCCTTCAAACAATTTTTTTTTTCTGCTTTTATATTTTAGACAGTTTCTATACATATTATCAGCCCAGTGTGTCAGTTGCTCCCTGTCACCTGCAATTCTTCAATAAACCAGGGGTTCAGGGATGTTCCTGAGAAGAAGCAGCTGCAGAGTGGAATTTCTTCAGAACAAAGAGCTCCTCTATGGATGAACAGTGTAAGGATCTCACTAAACAAAAAGTTGCCTTATCTTCTGTGCAGGGACCTCTTTTCACGGCTGAAAGACAAAGAGAACAGAAATACCTCTCGGGTAAACACGCAGGGGGTTGGTGTGATTTGCAGCTTGTTCTGTAAGATTAATCCCCCATATTCCCCCTACACTGCACCAGAAGAGCTCACACGCTTGTTTGTGGATCCAGCCTTCTCCCTTACTAACACCCGCACAGGTGCTGGACATCCTGCTGTGATTGCATCCACTGAACTGCCCAGGCACCAAAAGATGCTGGTGAGCGGCTCTGCAGCCCAGCCTTATGCAGCACCCAACATGGATCAAACTTGAGGACTGGTAGACCCATGGGATGCAGAATTAGGGCCACCATCCCTGGTTCAGGGCATATTGAATACGTGAGCCCTGGGGCCAGTTTTCTTGAAGTTTGTGATGCAGTGTCACCAGCTAAGGACTTTGGGGAATTTGAACATCGTGCTGCCTTCTGCCTATACCCTTCTCAAAGAGTTTCCTCCTTCTCAGTTGAGGGGAAACTAAATATTTTTGTTTGATTAGTACCTCCCAAGGAATAGGTGCTTGGAGCCAACTAGCAACAAGCTTGTTTGTCCCATGAGTTTAATGTCTAAAAACATTTAAAAGCTGTGTGGATTCAATCCTCTGTGTGTAAGTGTAGCCAAAACTGCATTGTGGCTACTACAGTTTGGGGCTTTGGGCACACATCATGGTCTACTTGAAGAGACTGCTCCAAAAGCTCCATTAGGTTTTACTATTCTGCTCATGGATTTTCTGTTTTGCCTGCTGACTTAGTGTTATCCCATCTACTTCCCCAACTATTAACTTAAACCGTATTGATAGAAATACATCAGAAGGTGATCATACAGGCAGCTCAACTGTCTGCAGTAAAGGAGTTAGAGCCTCTGGTAGCATCACCTGCTCTTGCATGGGGCAAGCCAAATCTCTCACTTGAGTGTTAAGAAAGTTTAGCATGTTGTTTCAAAACGAGACCAAAAATCTCTGAGCTAAATATCAGCCTCTTTACCCCATTTAGTGGAAGAGGAAAATCTTTTGTACTAGCAGAGTCTTGGCTGTTCCTATGTCACTGCTGCCTGTAAGAACGTGGACAGAGGAACAGCTTAGAGCAGATGGAGCCTCCTGTGGGCCTCACAGTTTAGACTGATTTTTTTCTGTGCAGTATCTTGTCATGACTAACATTTACCACAACTGTCTTAGTGTGTGTTTCTGTATGGAAAGCTCTCACCCCAGCAAGAGTCTATCACAACTTTCAGCTTTGGAAACCTCTCTTTTATATCAGCTATGATAGCAAACAGAAGGCACAACCATCCTGATTAATTAATCCCCGCACAGCACCTCCTAGCAACCAAAGGCTGTTTTGCTAACACTTCTAGCCGGGACTTGTAAGCGTATAACTTAACCACATGGGAATGCACTATCTCATCCTCATGAGCTCAGAAGTCTTTAAAGGAAACATTACCTACCTCAAAGCTTTCTCTGAGATGCCATCAGTGGCTGGATGGACAGCCTGACCAACAGACCGGCTAGTCACAGCACGCAGGAAGGGAAGGTCTGATGCCAAACTATGTCTTTACAATTAGCAACTCTTCATTCTCCCGAAAGGCTGATGAAGCCACCCAGTCAGATCTTGGCTCTCAGCGTGTACACTACGGCAAATCACAAGGAATTTCAGAGCACATAATTGATGCTTTTCTAGAAGGCACCTAAACCACTGAAGTTGTGTCACAGTTTGTACATTGTCAAGTGCTGGTAAACAACCCGAAATATGCCCATGTGGGATGCAGGGAAATTCATAACCTTCACCAGTTTTTAACACTCTGACACACACTGTGCAAGAGCAGTCTCCATATTATAACACCAGAGCCTCCAGCACTGAAGCTTCCCAGATCCACTAGTGGGTGCGACATGGCTTCCCACCCTTAAAATCACTTTCATCAATATTCCATTAAATCCCTCCGCCTGCATTGGCATTGACAGGTTTTTAAAGTGTTACTTCAGTGTGTCTGTCACCTTGTGTTCTTAAGATGCATCTTTTGCTACAAAATCTGAGCTAAGCAGAGCTAGCAGAGCCATCTCAGCCATCCTGAAGCATGAGGAGAAAAGAAGCTGGCTGCAGCATTTACACTTGAGACAAACCAGGGGACTCTGCAATCAATGCGGTTGATTTACCTCCAGTAGCTGCTTTACATTGACATGCATATACACCTGCTGTGCTTTCTTAGCCTCGGGAGGTCCGCAAATGTGCCTCTGCTGAAATTAATTAACATGAGGAGCAGAAATTTATACCGTAATTAATTAATCTTCAACATGCTGTGTTACTGGGAAACCCAAGGAGTGTTTATAACCAGCGGATCTCCAGGAAATAAGGATATACACAAAGAGAGATCATTTGGGATTAAGGCCCCTGCCTGGTATCATATACTGGAGCATGAAGGTGGACTTGATGGGCTGGGACAAGCTCAACAGCTGCAGATTAATTCTGTTAGCCCAGAGCGCACAGAGAGGTGTCTCAGAAGTCCATGCCAATCTTACCAGTGATTATAAACGTGTGTTTCTGTTCTAATGCTTGCAAATAACATTTTTACCTCTGGAAATCTGGGGTGTTTAGTTCTGTATTTTAACATAAAAACTCATTTTATTGTCACTGAAACCCTCTGGTATTGAGAAGGATGTCAAAGCGATCTGGGAAATGCTGGCACTCCCCCCTCCGGGCAGCACTGCGTTACCCACTCAGGACATTGGGGGTGGTTCCTCATCAGACTTTCCCCCTCCAAGCAGCACATCACATCAGTAACCTCACTACCTTCTCCTCTGCAGGCCTCCTCTCACACACATTTCTATGGCACGAATGTGTTGCCCCCCTCCTAAAAACGGCAGAGAGACCCTTTACTGATGATGACCTGCCAAACTATTGCTGAAGAGGTTTTGCCCAAGCCCAGCCCCTCACAGCAGTGTTAGGTGGAAATGTTGAGGTGTCAATGGGAAGACACTGGGGTGCACTCTCATGGGGACTCAGTGGGGTGTCAGAAAGCAGCAGCAAATAAGCCACTGCACTGGGCTAGTGCCTCGCTGGCAGCATCCCATCCACTGCCACGACCACAGTGCACTGAGACAGCCCCCAGGTGCTGGGCTGGAGGACAACAGGTAGCTGCCTTCTCTCCAAGGCAGTGCAAAGATCAGAGCTTCTTATCAGCACAACTCACCAGGACAACCGCTGTTCATTGCAAAGCACGTACCGACTGTCTAAATGAGACAGCGTGAGAACAAAGGGCCATGTGTTTCCTGGCTTTGCAAATCGTGTGGAGAGCTGGAGGAGGGGGAGAAATGACTTAGGATATTGTCTAGTTGAAAGCAAGCCATTACCCTTCCACTCCATGTCCAGGGGTTAGGGTGAGTCCCCATGCCCCAACCCAACTGCAGCCCCTTGCTGACCACGGCCAGGTGAGGAACTGGGAAGTGTCAGAGGAGCTCAGCACTGAAAGTGCACCATTCCCAGCAGCTCATTCCCAGTCTAAGAGGAACACCTGCTCACTGTAATTATCCTTCTTCCCAGCTCCTGATTTTTTTGTTGTCTGACCAATTTCCCTGTACAAACCCAGTGACCAAAATGCAGTAATGCAGAGTGCATCTTCTAAGAGGTGCAGATCATCTTTTGGAGAGAAAGGGTTCCCATTGTGGATGTCTTGCAGGTCTTGGTAGAAGCCTGTAGTGGCTCCAGACACACCTCCTGCCAGGACATGGCAGGCATTTCCCGTGGAGCTGGCAATTCCTGGTATAGAATATGGCAGCACCCCATGTCCAGGAAAGGCAGGACCTGCCTCTGCAGGGCATCCCAGCCAGATTCCAACCGACTGAGCAGCCAAACGTCCTGCCGGGTTCAAAACACAGCCAGGACTGTGGTCCAGCAGCTGCCACGTTTCACAGGGTGAGAAGTGTCAAAGCCAGGGAGTGCCTGCAGCCAAGTCACCCGCTGGGTGTCCGTGGGGCAGGAGGTCTCAGCAGATGACTGCGCTGTGGGTTGGAGCACTCCCACTATTCCCTCCCTAATCCTCACATCTCCCACAGGAGAAAACCTGCTGAGAGGCATCCAGGGAGCAACTGGGTCCCACTTGCACACTGCTTGAGGGAGCCTCCAGGCCAGCTTCACCGCTCGGGTTCAGAAGGGCTTTGTTTCATTCCAGCTGGCAGCACAACCACCCTCAGCCAGCCCAAAACAGGACCTGTTGCTGACAACTGCTGGTAGCATTCAGGGGCTGGACACTGGGTAATTGATTTTAACTTGTCATTAAACCTGTCTGTGCATCAGCCCCATGGGCAAAGCCTGTTTAAAAGCTGCACTCATTGAAACACAAGCTCTCGTCAGTTCCATCTACAGGCTACTCGGTTTGTTCTCATAGGTCTGGGCAAGGCAGAGCAGCAAGAGCTTCGGCTAATGATGAACAGCCTCTACAGAGATTTCTGGTCACCAGAAGTTATCTGCCCAGCATACTGCAGAATGAAGTGGAAGCAGCACCCACTCTGTTGTACAATTATGAGTCACACAAACATGTTTCCCCACATTTTACTAGACATTTCTCCACAGTGTTTCTCAGACGGCACTTCTTTGGTCCTTAGAAATGCACTTCAGACGTCACCACACTGGAATCAACCCAGATAGGTTTAGTTTGTGCACTGTAACAGATACATCTTAGTGGGACGTATGCTATTCACATAGTGAGCACCTGGGGGTAAAGTAAAAGCTGTCATATCTGCAGCAAGAAAATGAGCAAGACACAGTAGTTTCAGCTACCTTCCTTAGCAGGTCAGTGTTCTGTTCTCTAAGCAGCTGAGCACTCCTAAGGTACAATGCTCACAGGCACCAGGGAAAAGCAGCTGGAGAATGCCAGGCTTGCTCGAACTGGCTTTGACCATATCCATGATTTGGAAAAAAAAGAACAAAGGTCAAAACTTGAAGCATTGTTCCTCTCCTACTCAGTTCTTACCCAAGGATTTCAGGAGAACTGTAGCCTGGAAGAATTTTTGTGTGTGGTCTCAGGAATTTATTGCCCAATTGTAATACAGTAAGGATTAATTCAGTCCCACGGGATTCTGGCCCTCCCAAATGAAACACCAAGATCCTGGGCACTGATAGAATGATGCAAAGTGGCCAAATTTGGTAATGGATAGAGTTGGGACCTTCCATGCTCTTAACCGTCACTGAGGGCAGGTCTGAAGGTTATAAGGAGTTGTGATGAAGCAATCTCTTTAAACTATTATCAGTCATTGTAATTTAGAGAAGCTTTTAAGCTGCCTTAAATTACTTACAAGATCCTACTGTCTTCTACCGGCCCTGGAAATGGAAAGAATAGAGCAGTTCTATGCAGTCATTTCTGCTTTTCCCTCTTGGCTCCTTGGAGAAGGATGCCAGCATCAGACAGATTTGCTGGGACACAGGTGCTCTGAAGCTCAGCCTTATGGCACCAAGCCTTTCAGTGCCTCCTGCTGTGCTCAGGAACCACAGACCTGACTTAGTTGTGAAGGCACGCTCTGCAACACCTGGGGAGAGAGCTGGGTACCTCTGCTGGGGTCCACCCATGTCTACAGCATCAGGAGAAACACATAAGGGCATTCCCAGCCTTCTAATCATGGTAGCAAGACTTTGGCAACAAAACACCAACCTAAGCGGGTTTATTGGTTCGCGTAGGCATTTAGTGCAGCTGCAGAACAGTTTTAGGACTCCAGGTTTTTAGGTGCCTATAGCAGCACTAGGGTACACAGATCCCTTCGCTGCCCTAACCCATAGTGCCTGCGCCCAGATCCCTGGGCTGTCAGACACCCACAGTTGCATGCTGGCTGCAGCTTTGATTTACAAACTGTGGTCTCTTATGTCAGTTATAAACCTGCACGGCTTGCCTTTTCTGCGCTGAACAGTACAATCCCACCATAAATGACAGCAGAGGTTGTCACCAGATCGACCTGTGTCTCACTGACTTCAATACAGAAATAGATCCTGCCTGCCTTCTGTCTGGAAGCAGCAATCAAAGAATGGTTTGAGCCAGAAGGGACCTTAAAGATCATTCAGTTCCAGCCCCCTGCCATGGGCTGCTCCAAGCCGTGTCCAGCCTGGCCTTGAACACTGCCATGGATGGGGCCAAAGAGGAACCTTGAGCTATGCCGCCTCCATGCCCTACAGAGCAAAGCCAGCATGCCAACAACCCCAACAGGCACCAACTGAGGTGCAGCCATAACCCTCAAGTTCAACAGATTCTGCTTCTCCCAGACTTCCAGGTCC
>NW_009929990.1:0-380 GCF_000696875.1 Nestor notabilis | reverse complement strand
GAGGCAGTGGAAAGCTGATCTAAGGCCTCCCTGGAGCCTTCTCCTCTCCAGGCTGAACAAGTCCGACTCTCTCAGCCTCTCTTCACAGGAGAGGTGCTCCAGCTCCTCTGGGCTTGCGGTTACAGCTCCACGTCCCTCTTGTACTGGGGGCCGCAGAGCTGGATGCAGTGCTGCGCCAAGTGAGGGCTCACGAGAGCAGAGTAGAGGGGCAGGATCACCTCCTTCAACCTGCTGGTCACGCTCCTTTTGCTGCAGCCCAGGTTCACATACGGTCTCCCCTGTGGCAACGTCGCCTTCCTGGTCACAGCCTCCCCCGGTGCATTACGGGGACCCCCTGTCCCCTTCCCCTCGGAGGGCTGCCCTTGGCCATCACCCAGCGA